>NC_057802.1:496408008-496645732 GCF_018294505.1 Triticum aestivum | reverse complement strand
GCCTCGGTGCCCGCGCCGCCGCCGTCCTCCTTCCCCGACCCCGGCGCCTCCTCTCCGTCCCGTCGCCGGCCGCCGCCGTCCGCTGCTCCGGCGAGCCGCCCCGTCGAGCTCGCGCCCCGGCCAGATCCAATGCAGCACCGGAGGTTGACTTTTTCTTCTCCTCCCCGAAATAATCTCCAAGTCCTGAAATTTTGACATTACATGCCCATGTTCATCGCATCATAACTCTCTGCATATAGCTCCGCTTCGTGCGTGTAATATATCGAAATGTTCATCTCGTGATGCTCTTCATTTTGTTCCATTGCACCATGTTCATTTTAGTCCATCTTGATGCCCAAATCTCTGGTGCAAGAGTGCTAGTTGCTGTTATCTGCTGTTACTTATCAGAACTTGAGGATTTGTTATTTTTGTTGCATTTAATCTGTGCATCTTATGGGCATGAGCTCTACATGTGTTTTGTTGTATGCCATGCCATCTTTACAGAGGTGTATTCCATGAAGTTTTTTGATCTCTGTGGTGTCTAGCACAAGCATGCAAACTAGGCTTCGTGATGTTTCTGATTTCAGGGACTTAGTAATTTCTCTAATTTCTCTAAGTCTTTGTCTGCTGTTATTTTGTTAGTATGTATCCATGTGGCTACAGAGAGATCCATGCTTATTTAGGAGATGTTCACTAAGGCTGTTTTGTAGATATTCTTGTAATGGATCCATTCATGCCCTTGTTTGCAATTATGGAGTGCCATATCATGACTCAATCTTGCTCTACTTTTGCTATAAAATATTTCTGGCAGATTCTTAACATGACATTCAATTTTGCCAAGCTTGTTGTAGTTGTTCCTTTCATGCTATGTATTTGCTCTTGCCATGGATAGCTTCATAAACATGCCATCTTGCTGTAGGTATGGTTGTTTTGTCATGCATTGCTTTGTGGTGAGTTAATCAAGCTCACTAATATGCCTTCATATTATTGTTTCTGCCATGCTCTGTTTTCTGTCAAGTCTGAAACCTGTTAATGAAACTTGCTATGTTTACATGGTTGCCATCATATCTTCTGTTCCTTTTTGGCTTATGGTCAGTAAGGGACTTTTGTCATGTGCATTGAATACTGCCATGCCTTGTTTTACTATGTTAAGTTTCTGTAGCATGTTCATTTCGTGCTCTGAACATTGCTAGCTGATGCTGTTTCAGGCATGTCCAGTAATTTTCACTAAATCTGTAAACCTAATATCTTTTGCACTTTTGCCATGCTTGTTTGAGCTTGTTATGTTGTGATCTAACCATAGCTCAGTGTTCATATTTTGTTAAGCATCCCCTGTAGATTACCGCCATATGCTTTGTTCCTACGTTGGAGTGTTGTAACATTGTTACTTGTTGCATTCTAAGTGCTATCATGCTGTTAATCACAGATTCGTGTCATTCTTGTTTTGCTCGCCATTTGCAAACCGTGCATCCGTTTCTGGTGATCTTTATATCGATTTCGACCGAAATCATCTCATCTTTCCAGTGGCATGCTTGGTTTGCCAAGTTACTGCCTTGTTCATCTTTTTCCTTCTGGTGCACGCATATGCATCGCATATCATACATGTATTGCATCATGTTGCTTGTGCATTTTCCGCGATTGATTGTGGTTCCATTGCTTGTGTTCTTGTTTTGGGTAGAGTCGGGAGACGAGTTCGTGAACGAGGAACCTGTTGAGTACGCTTACGAGGATCAAGTTTTCGACAACTCTGAGAACCTTACAGGCAAGATGACCATACCCTCGAAATCACTTCTATCTTCGCTTTGCTAGTTGTTCGTTCTATTGCCATGCTGCGCTACCTACCACTTGCTATATCATGCCTCCCATATTGCCATGTCAGCCTCTAACCATCCTTTCCTAGAAAACCGTTGTTTGGCTAAGTTACCGCTTTTGCTCAGCCCTTCTTATAGCGTTGCTAGTTGCAGGTGAAGTTGAAGTTGGTTCCATGTTGGAACATGGATATTTTGGGATATCACAATATCTCTTATTATATTAATGCATCTATATATTTGGTAAAGGGTGGAAGGCTCGGCCTTATGCCTGGTGTTTTGTTGCACTTTTGCCGCCCTAGTTTCCGTCATACCGGTATTATGTTCCTTGAGTTTGCGTTCCTTACGCGGTTGGGTGATTTATGGGACCCCCTTGACAGTTCGCCTTGAATAAAACTCCTCCAGCAAGGCCCAAATTTGGTTTTACCATTTGCCACCTAAGCCTTTTCCCCCAGGTTTTCGCGAGCCCGAGGGTCATCTTTATTTAAACCCCCGGGCCAGTGCTCCTCTGAGTATTGGTCCAACCTGTCAGTCGCCAGTGGCCACCAGGGGCAACTCTGGGCTCGCCTATCGGAAGCTTGGACAATCCGGTGTGCCCTGAGAACGAGATATGTGCAGCTCCTACGGGATTTGTCGGCACACTCGGGTGGTTTTGCTGGTCTTGTTTTACCATTGTCGAAATGTCTTGTAAACTGGGATTCCGAGACTGATCGGGTTTTTTCAGGAGAAGGTTTATCCTTCATTGACCGTGAGAGCTTATGATGGGCTAAGTTGGGACACCCCTGCAGGGTATTATCTTTCGAAAGCCGTGCCCGCGGTTATGAGGCAGTTGGGAATTTGTTAATGTCCGGTTGTAGAGAACTTGTCACTTGACTTAATTAAAACACATCAACCGCGTGTGTAGCCGTGATGGTCTCTTCTCGGCGGAGTCCGGGAAGTGAACACGGTTTGAGTTATGTTTGACGTAAGTAGGAGTTTAGGATCACTTCTTGGTCATTACTAGTTGACGACTGTTCCATTGCTTCTCTTCTCGGTCTCTTTTGCGTATGCTAGCCACCATATATGCTTAGTGCCTGCTGCAGTTCCACCTCATTACACCATCCTTTCCTATAAGCTTAAATAGTCTTGATCTCGCGGGTGTGAGATTGTTGAGTCCACGTGACTCACAGATTCTACCAAAACAGTTGCAGGTGCCGACGATGCCAGTGCAGATGATGCAATCGACCTCAAGTGGGAGTTCGACGAGGAACGTGGTCGTTACTATGTTTCTTTTCCTGATGATCAGTAGTGGAGCCCAGTTGGGACGATCGGGAATCTAGCATTTGGGGTTATCTTATTTTCATTTGGATTTTGACCGTAGTCGGTCTATGTGTGTATTTTGGATGATGTATGAATTATATTTATGTATTGTGTGAAGTGGCAATTGTAAGCCAACTCTCGTTATCCCATTCTTGTTCATTACATGGGATTGTGTGAAGATGACCCTTCTTGCGACAAAACTATAATGCGGTTATGCCTCTAAGTCGTGCCTCGACACGTGGGAGATATAGCTGCATCGTGGGCGTTACAATAAAGCACTAGAACAAAAACTAATTGGACCAATGGAGGAGTCACATACTAAGGAACAATCTCCCCAAGCAGTTTTGTGAGATGTGCTTTGAGCAAGGAGATCAAAAATCGCAGCAAAATGAGCTAGAACTCGTGCTTGAGCTGTATATTGGTGTTGTGGGAGGAAGGAGTGTGTGGGTGCAGGAATAAGTGGAGGGGGGCCACCGTGGGCCCACGAGTCAGGGGGGCGCGCCCTCCACCCTCGTGGCCAGGTGCTTGCCCCTCCTGCTGTGTTCTTAGTGCCAGATATTCTCAAATATTCTAGAAAAAATCATATTCCATTTTCAGGGCATTTGGAGAACTTTTATTTTCGGGGTATTTTTATATTGCATGGATAAATCAGGAAACAGACAGAAAAATACTATTTTTACTTTATTTCAACTAAATAATAGAAAGTACAGAGAGGGTACAGAAGATTGTGCTTCTAGTTTCATCCATCTCATGCTCATCAAAAGGAATCCACTAACCAGGTTGATCAAGTCTTGTTAACAAACTCATTCCGATTAACATGGAACCGGAGAAATTTCGAATAACACTATGTTACCTCAACGGGGATATGCACATCCCCAATAATAAGAATATCATATTTCTTCTTGATAGTAGGAAGAGGAAATTCAAAACCTCCAAAAATAATCGATGGAATTTTTCCAATAGAATTGATACTGTGGACTTGAGGTTGTTTCCTCGGGAAGTGTACCGTATGCTCATTACCATTAACATGAAAAGTGACATTGCCTTTGTTGCAATCAATAACAGCCCCTGCGGTATTCAAAAAAGGTCTTCCAAGAATAATAGACATACTATCGTCCTCGGGAATATCAAGAATAACAAAGTCCGTTAAAATAGTAACGTTTGCAACCACAACAGGCACATCCTCACAAATACCGACAGGTATAGCAGTTGATTTATCAGCCATTTGCAAAGATATTTTAGTAGGTGTCAACTTATTCAAATCAAGTGTACGATATAAAGAGAGAGTCATAACACTAACACCGGCTCCAAGATCACATAAAGCAGTTTTAACATAGTTTCTTTTAATGGAGCATGGTATAGTAGGTACTCGATGGAGAGGGGTGGGGGAGGGTAAATATGTTGAGTGAGAGAGGGCATGCGATGGGTTAGTGGATAACGGACGCCGGTGTTATGTCGCCATTAATGGCGGCCTCGGAATCATCCCATCCACACAGGTGATGCGTGTGGAAGACAATATGTCGCCATGTGGGAAACCGCTCATTCAATCTTTGATTAGGTTAACCGTCTACTCTCATTTTTTGCATGGGAAACCACCCGCTAGGGGATGTACAACATGTCGTACATGATAAGGGGTCATAAGGACGAATACAGTCGTACAATGCGTATGGCGTGTAAGTGCGGTGTGTGTCTTTTTCTTTAAAATGTCCATCGTGCCCTTCATTATGAAGGGTAAAAAGAAATCTCCGCCGTTGATGTGTTTAGAGGGGTGTACCGAAGTAGAAGTGATTTCAATAAATAAAAAAGTCATCGTGGCAGTGCCAATATAGCAATTAGGGTAGTACACCAACAAATGAGTATGCGAAAACAGTTAGATTATAATACACCTACGGACGGTACAGTTAGGGCAAAACATCTATGGGGCACAGACAATACAGTCAGAAAACAGTTAGAGCACCACAACACGATCTAGTTTTCAAGAGAAATCGGCTAGTAATTTTGACACTCCATTTAGAAGGTCTTTCAGTAATTTGAACTTTCATCTAATGAAAAAACAAGAAGCAAAAACACTGCATCAAGCTCCAAATTTTATGCCAGATCTTATTTAGTTCACCATAGTCCTTCTAGGGTGATATGATGCCCTCGCGTCGTCATGGGCGACACGGGAGAACCCTAGCGCCGTCGCCGCCAGGTCTCCCGCTTCGCCGCCGCTGGAGGGGCCACCGGCGAAGTCCGCGTGTGCCCCAGGGAAGGTGGCGGCTGGGTGTTTCCCTTCTCCGTGGTGTTCCACGCGCATGCGCTACCTGCGTCGCCTTGAGCACGGGCGAGATGCAGGGTTGCGGGAGCGACGTCAGTGCGGGGAGAGGCCGGATCCTGGCCGGGCTTGGCCGGATCTAGCTTCTCCCCCCATGGTGGCCGCCCTCGATGTGGTGCGTGCCATATCGCCAGGCAGTGCTCGGCGGCTTGGGGTCGCAACATTGGTCTGCGGCGGGCGGCGTCCGACGGCAAGCTAGGTGGGGCTCGGTGGCTCCGTAGTGGGGCTGCGAGCTCCCGCGAGCAGTGAGGGCTGGATCCCGGGACGGCGGAGGATGTGTCGGCTGTTGTGGACTCGCGATGGGTGATGCGGCGGCCGCGGTGTTGGACTCCGTTTGATGGAGGTTATTGGAACAGATCTGGGTGAAAACCTACTCCCAGTTGCTGCCAAGGTCAGCGATGGCAGTGCTATTCGGTGTCGTTCCCTTGTTTAAGGCATCGTTGTTGAGAAGTTCCAGGCCACTATCTGCTACCTCCGGGGGAAACCCTAAATCAGTAGATCGGAAGACGACGGCATTCTTGTGTCGCTTCGCCCTTGGGGGCATCATTCTTGGAGATATACACGGGCTCGAGGGACCAGTGGACCACATCTTTAGTGGAGCGGTGCTTCATCCTACACACTGATGGTGGTGTATCTCGAGGGCGTGGCGCAGTGGAGACTCGGCGTCGGATGTGTGGTGAGGGACTCGCGCAGGAGGGTGATGTTGTCTGGCGTCATGGTGGCGTCAATGGCAAAGAGGCCTGGCAAGGTCGACACCTCAGTTTTGCTCTAAGGATGGATCAATGGAAAATGAAGGTGACGACCCTTGCAGCTTGCGCATGTGGTGCTGACTGGGAGTGCGCCAGACCGGTATGAGACCCAGTCCAGGTAGTGGCTTGGATGGGGCATCCGGCTTTAGATGTTAGGCTTTGGTATGATGTCTGTTTGGTATTATGATGCGGAGCATCCCAAGGTCATCCCCATGGACCTACCTACACCTCCCACGACACCACTTGGACCAATGACAAGGGCTCGAGCAAAGGCTATCGAAGATAAGGTGAACTCGCTCCTCTCCGAACTACCACTTCCTACATATGAGTCTCAAGGAGGACTTTGACTGGTCTGCACCTCCACCGAAGAAATACAAGAAGTTCAAGGTTCCTTCCTTGGTGGCAGGCTCCTATTCTTCATCGCGCGAAACTGAAGAGCATGAAGACTTGGACGACACTGCGGCAGGCCCTACATCAACAAACGACCCCAACAACGCTAGCGCTCCTCCATCATCATGATATTCTTCAGGGGCGTTAGTCCTCAACTTTCTCCCCCTTTGTAATCGAATGACCAAAAGGATTGAAAAATGAGGACTAACGCCCCTGAAGAATATCATGATGATGGAGGAGCGCTAGCGTTGTTGGGGTCGTTTGTTGATGTAGGGCCTGCCGCAGTGTCGTCCAAGTCTTCATGCTCATCAGTTTCGCGCGATGAAGAATAGGAGCTGGCCACCAAGGAAGGAACCTTGACCTTCTTGTATTTCTTCGGTGGAGGTGCAAACCAGTCAAAGTCCTCCTTGAGACCCATGTTCTTCAGATCTTCTTCGTTGTAAATGTGAGACAGAACAGCCCAGGTGCGACCGAAGACTTCATGGAGGTAGTAATGGTTTTTCTTCACTTCATTATGTGTAGCAGTCATGTTGTGAAGAATTGAACCAAACTGACGCTTAACCCATTTATGGTTTCGATCCACCTTCTGGTGAAGACTTAGCATAAGTTCACGGTCAGTCATCACACGAGGAGCGGTAGCTTGAGGATTTGGCTTGGAGGCATGGGCAGCAGAATCATGAGTGGCGGAGTCATCATTGGTGGAATAAGATGCAGCCTTGCGAAATTGACCATCCAATGGACGAATGCCTTCATCTATAATAGTTGGTGCCTTGCCCTTTTCGTCAGCTGAGGAATAGGTCCACTTGAGGACTTCAATCGGGGGCAAGTAGCTGAGGTGATTCTGAAAATCAGCTTTGTAGTTGAGTGAAGACCTTGTTCTGATGAATCTCATAATCCACGGTGCATAAGGCTTCAGCTCAAACGGTGAAAGTGCAACATTTGCCAGAGTCCTCATGAAGAAATCGTGATAATTGACAGGAATGCCATGAATGATGTTGAAAACCAGATTCTTCATGATGACAACAATTTCCTCATCAGATGAGTCGTGGCCTTTGATTGGACTCATAGTCTTCGTCAGAATGCGATAGACTGTCCTTGGTACATACTGCAATTCCTTCACGAGGAATTTTGTCCTTGAGGCTTGACCTGGTTTCGATGGCTTCATCAGCACTTGCATATAGTGATCAGTAAGCTCAGGTTCTTGGTACATGCAACGAGCTCCTTCAAGTGTAGAACTGATGGGCAGGGCGTGAAGTAATTTAGTGGCCGGTGCCTTATAGTGAGTATTTTCAGTCATCCAGTCCAAAACCCAGGAGTTCACATCGTCAGGATCTCCTGTGATGTGCAAAGTTGCGTAGAATTGAAGAATGAGTTCTTCATTCCAATCAACTATCTCTGTGCAAAAGTTGAGGAGGCCTGTGTCATGAAGCACACTGAGGACAGGAGTGAAGCATGGCAGTGATTCCATGCCCACATGAGGAATATGCTCGTGGTCGAAGACTTTGTCCTTGTTGAAGAGCGGTGAAGAATAGAAGTTGGCCTGGCTGGCGGTCCAGAAGCGCTTCCTTCTAAGACGAGCAGAATCATAGGGATTGTAGTAAGTGAAGAACACGTGCTCGCCAAAGAAATCATCAGCCTTGAATTTCTGCTTCTTTGAGAATGGATCCTTTGGCTTGGGCTGAGGAGTGTCAGTCAATTGCATTATCTCCTCAGGAATCACAATCTTAGGTTCTTCAGGCTGAGGAATTTCAGTTTCTACTCCAGTGACAGCCTGGGTCGTCAATTCTTCATGTACATTTTCTTCAGCACTAGTGGCTGGAATTTCTTCATGGATAGATGGGGTTGCACGAGGTTCTTCAGATCCCATTTGTACTTCAGTAGCAACAGGGGACTGACGAATTTGCTGTAAAGGTGTGAAGAGTGGAGAGTTGGGGTGCTGACTTTCCCAAAATTCATCATTCATCACTCGTGTGGTACAGCCAATGTCCACGTCTTCATCTTCTATTTCTTCAACGCCGGCCTCTTCAGCAGTAAACTAAGGCATAGGCGAGGAAACATCTGGAGTTGAAGGGATTTCATCCACTTCAATTTCTTCATCCATCTGCTCTGACGAAGCAGCAGAAGGATTTTCTTCATCAGATCCACTAGGGATCACATATTCTTCATCAAAAGGAACAAGGTCCTTTGATGGCATGGTTGAGATCGGAATAACATCAATGGGGTTTGCAACTGAGCTGGTCAATTTCTTCATCTTCTTCGGAGCTGAAGAATCTGATGAAGCTGATGCTTTCCTTTCTTCACTGCTGCACGCTCTGCAGCCTTGGTCTTCTTCACATCTGATGCAGATGGAAGAATTGGAGTTGGGGTAGGCGCAGGAGGAGCAGAGGAATGTGGTTGATTTTCTTCAGGCACAACTGATGCAGTTGCCCTGACCTCTTCATTTTCTTCAGGCGCACCAATGGTGGATGCCCTGGCAATTTCATCAGCGGCTCAAATGCAGTCATCAGCCCTGGAACTCACATTTTCTTCAGCAGCCTGAATGTCATCAGCGGTGCTGGCATGTTCTTCAGTTGGCTGAGCAGATGCTTCAGTCTGAGGAATTTCTTGTTGCGATGGGGCTGCAACATTGGAGGTGAACTTCTCAGTCGGTTTAACAAACCTGACCTTGGCTCCTTGTGTTGGAAATATGCCCTAGAGGCAATAATAAAATGGTTATTATTATATTTCCTTGTTCATGATAATTGTCTATTGTTCATGCTATAATTGTATTAACTAGAAACCGTAATACATGTGTGAATACATAGACCACAACATGTCCCTAGTAAGCCTCTAGTTGACTAGCTCGTTGATCAATAGATGGTTATGGTTTCCTGACCATGGACATTGGATGTCATTGATAACGGGATCACATCATTAGAAGAATGATGTGACGGACAAGACCATTTCCTAAGCATAGCACAAGATCGTGTAGTTCGTTTCTAAGAGCTTTTCTAATGTCAAGTATCATTTCCTTTGACCATGAGATTGTGCAACTCCCGGATACCGTAGGAATGCTTTGGGTGTACCAAACGTCACAACGTAACTGGGTGGCTATAAAGGTGCACTACAGGTATCTCCGAAAGTGTCTGTTGGGTTGGCACGAAGCGACACTGGGATTTGTCACTTCGTATGACGGAGAGGTATCTCTGGGCCCACTCGGTAATGCATCATCATAATGAGCTCAATGTGACTAAGGAGTTAGCCACGGGATCATGCATTGCGGAACGAGTAAAGAGACTTGCCGGTAACGAGATTGAACGAGGTATTGGGATACCAACGATCGAATCTCGGACAAGTAACATACCGATGGACAAAGGAAATTGTATACGGGATTGATTGAATCCCCGACATCGTGGTTCATCCGATGAGATCATCGTGGAACATGTGGGAGCCAATATGGGTATCCAGATCTCGCTATTGGTTATTGGCCGGAGAGGTGCCTCGGTCATGTCTGCATGGTTCCCGAACCCATAGGGTCTACACACTTAAGGTTCGGTGACGCTAGAGTTGTTATGGGAAATAGTATGTGGTTACCGAAGGTTGTTCGGAGTCCCGGATGAGATCCCGGACATGATGAGGAGCTCCGGAACGGTCCGGAGGTGAAGATCGGTATATTGGACAAAGGGTATAGGAGTCCGGAATTGTTGGGGGGTACCAGGCTATGGCCAGCATGTCCGAAAGGGGTTTCGGGGGCCCCGGCAAGCGTTGGGGGCCTTATGGGCCAAGGGGAAGGGGCAAACCAGCCCACTAAGGGGTTGTGCGCCCCTTCCAACCCCTCTCACGTAACCAGGAGAGGTGGGGGCGCCACCCCTAGGGCATCCACCCCTCCCGGCTTGGGGGGCAAGTTTCCTAGGGGGTGGGGGCGCCCAAACCCATCTAGGGTTTCCCCTGGCCGCCGCCTCCTCCTCTAGATCCAGCTAGAGGGGCTGGCCCCATCTCCCCTTCCCCCTATATATAGTGAGGGGGTGGGAGGGCAGCCACACCCTTCCCTTGGTGCAGCCCCTTCCTCCTCATACATCTCCTCCTCCTCCGTAGTGCTTGGCGAAGCCCTGCCGGAGAACCACGAGCTCCATTGCCACCATGTCGTCGTGCTGCTGGAGTTCTCCCTCAACTTCTCCTCTCCCCTTGCTGGATCAAGAAGGAGGAGACGTCCCTGGGCTGTACGTGTGTTGAATGCGGAGGCGCCGTCCGTTCGGCGCTAGATCGGATCTTCCGCGATTTGAATCGCCGCGAGTACGACTCCATCAACCGCGTTCGTGTAACGCTTCCGCTTAGCGATCTTCAAGGGTATGAAGATGCACTCCCTCTCTCTCATTGCTAGCATCTCCTAGATTGATCTTGGTGATACGTAGGAAAATTTTGAATTATTGCTACGTTCCCCAACAATGAGAAACGATACTTGACATTAGAATCTACGCATAGACCTAGCTCATGATGCCATTGTTGGGGAACGTAGCAATAATTCAAAATTTTCCTACGTGTCACCAAGATCAATCTAGGAGATGCTAGCAACGAGAGAGAGGGAGTGCATCTTCATACCCTTGAAGATCGCTAAGCGGAAGCGTTACAAGAACGTGGTTGATGGAGTCGTACTCGCGGCGATTCAAATCGCGGAAGATCCGATCTAGCGCCGAACGGACGGCGCCTCCGCGTTCAACACATGTACATCCCACTGATGTCTCCTCCTTCTTGATCCAGCAAGGGGAGAGGGGAAGTTGAGGGAGCACTCCAGCAGCATGACGGCATGGTGGCAATGGAGCTCGTGATTCACCGGCAGGGCTTCGCCAAGCACTACGGAGGAGCAGGAGGCGTTCGAGGAGGAGAGGGCTGCGCCAGGAAAGGGGTGCGGCTGCCCTCTCTCTCCCTCACTATATATAGGGGGAAGGGGTTGGGGGAGGCGCCCTAGGGTTCCCTAGGGGAGGGGCGGCGGCCACAGGGGAAACCCTAGATGGGTTTGGGCGCCCCCACCCCTGGGAAACTTGCCCCCCAAGCCGGGAGGGGTGGCTGCCCTAGGGGAGGAGCCCCCACCTCTCCACGTTACGTGAGAGGGGTTGGGAGGGGCGCACAGCCCCTTAGTGGGCTGGTGTGCCCCCTCCTCTTGGCCCATAAGGCCCCCCAACGCTTGCCGGGGCCTCCGAAACACCTTTTGGTCACGCTGGTCGTCACCCGGTACTCCCAAAACAATTCCGGACTCCAATACCCTTCGTCCAATATATCGATCTTCACCTCCGGACCACTCCGGAGTTCCTCGTCACGTCCGGGATCTCATCCGGGACTCCGAACAACCTTCGGTAACCACATACTATTTCCCATAACAACTCTAGCGTCACCGAACCTTAAGTGTGTAGACCCTACGGGTTCGGGAACCATGCAGACATGACCGAGACACCTCTCCGGCCAATAACCAATAGCGGGATCTGGATACCCATATTGACTCCCACATGTTCCACGATGATCTCATCGGATGAACCACGATGTCGGGGATTCAATCAATCCCGTATACAATTCCCTTTGTCTATCGGTATGTTACTTGCCCGAGATTCGATCGTTGGTATCCCAATACCTCGTTCAATCTCGTTACTGGCAAGTCTCTTTACTCGTTCCGTAACGCATGATCCCGTGGCTAACTCATTAGTCACATTGAGCTCATTATGATGATGCATTACCGAGTGGGCCCAGAGATACCTCTCAGTCATACGGAGTGACAAATCCTAGTCTCGATTCGTGTCAACCCAACAGACACTTTCGGAGATACCTGTAGTGCACCTTTATAGCCACCCAGTTACGTTGTGACGTTTGGTACACCCAGAGCATTCCTACAGTATCCGGGAGTTGCACAATCTCATGGTCTAAGGAAACGATACTTGACATTAGAAAAGCTCTTAGCAAACGAACTACACGATCTTGTGCTATGCTTAGGATTGGGTCTTGTCCATCACATCATTCTCCTAATGATGTGATCCCGTTATCAATGACATCCAATGTCCATGGTCAGGAAACCATAACCATATATTGATCAACGAGCTAGTCAACTAGAGGCTTACTAGGGACATGTTGTGGTCTATGTATTCACACATGTATTACGGTTTCCAGTTAATACAATTATAGCATGAACAATAGACAATTATCATGAACAAGGAAATACAATAATAACCATTTTATTATTGCCTCTAGGGCATATTTCCAACAGTCTCCCACTTGCACTAGAGTCAATAATCTAGTTCACATCACTATGTGATTGTAATGAATCCAACACCCATGGGGTTTGTTCATATCTCGCTTGTGAGAGAGGTTATTAGTCAACGGGTCTGAACCTTTCAGATCCGTGTGTGCTTTATAAATCTCGATGTCATCTTGTAGATGCAGCTACCACGCGCTACTTGGAGCTATTCCAAATAACTGCTCTACTATACGAATCCGGTTTACTACTCAGAGTCATCCGGTTTAGTGTCAAAGTTTGCATTGACGTAACCCTTTACGATGAACTCTTTTACCACCTCCATAATCGAGAAAATTCCTTAGTCCACTAGTTACTAAGGATAAGTTCGACCGCTGCCATGTGATCCATTCCTGGATCACTATTGTACCCCTTGACTAACTCATGGCAAGGCACACTTCAGGTGCGGTACACAGTATAGCATACTATAGAGCCTACGTCTAAAGCATAGGGGACGACCTTCGTCCTTTCTCTCTCTTCTTCCGTGGTCAGGTCTTGAGTCTTACTCAATACTCACACCTTGTAACACAGCCAAGAACTCCTTCTTTGCTGATCTATTTTGAACTCCTTCAAAATTTTGTCACGGTATGTATTCATTTTGAAAGTACTATTAAGCGTTTTTGATCTATCCTTATAGATCTTGATGCTCAATGTTCAAGTAGCTTAATCCAGGTTTTCCATTGAAAAACACTTTTCAAATAACCCTGTATGCTTTCCAGAAATTCTACATCATTTCTGATCAACAATATGTTAACAACATATACTCATCAAAAATCTATAGTGCTCCCACTCACTTCTTTGGAAATACAAGTTTCTCATAAACTTTGTAAAAACCCAAAATCTTTGATCATCTCATCAAAGCGTACATTCCAACTCCGAGATGCTTACTCCAGTCCTTAGAAGGATTGCTGGAGCTTTGCATACTTGTTAGCATCTTTCAGGATTGACAAAACCTTCTGGTTGTATCACTACAAACTTTCCTCAAGAAAATCGTCGAGGAAACAATGTTTTGACATCATATCTCCAAGATTTCATAAATAATGCAGTAACTTCTAATATAATTCCAACAGACTCTTAGCATCGCTACGAGTGAGAAAGTCTCATCGCAGTCAACTCCTTGAACTTGTCAGAAAACATCTTAACGACAAGTCGAGCTTTCTTAATGGTGACATTTACCATCATTGTCCGTCTTCCTTTTAAAATCCATCTGCACCCAACAGCCTTACGACCATCAAGTAGTTCTTCCAAAGTCTATACTTTGTTTTATACATGGATCCTCTCTCAGATTTTATAGCCTCGAGCCATTAATCGGAATCCGGGCCCACCATCGCTTCTCCATGGCTCGTAGGTTCATTGTTTTCTAGCAGCATGACTTCCAAGACAGGATTATGTACCACTCTGAAGTAGTACGCATCCTTGTCGACCTACGAGGTTTGGTAGTGACTTGGTCCGAAGTTTCATGATCACTATCATAAGCTTCCACTTCAATTGGTGTAGGTGCCACAGGAACAACTTCATGTGCCCTGCTACACACTAGTTGAAGTCATGGTTCAATAACCTCATCAAGTCTCCACCATCCTCCCACTCAATTATTTCGAGAGAAACTTTTCCTCGAGAAAGGACCCGTTTCTAGAAACAATCACTTTTGCTTCCAGATCTGAAATAGGAGTTATACCCAACTGTTTTGGGTATTCTATGAAGATGCATTTATCCGCTTTGGGTTCGAGCTTATCAGCCTGAAACTTTTTCACATAAGCGTTGCAGCCCCAAACTTTTAAGAAACGACAGCTTAGGTTTCTCTACACCATAGTTCATATGGTGTCGTCTCAACGGAATTGCGTGGTGCCCTATTTAAAGTGAATGCGGTTGTCTCTAATGCCTAGCCCATAAACGATAGTGGTAATTCGATAAGAGACATCATGGTATGCACCATATCCAATAGGGTGTAGTTATGATGTTCGGACACACCATCACACTATGGTGTTTCAGGCGGTATTAGTTGTGAAACAATTTCCACAATGTCTTAATTGTGTGCCAAACTCGTAACTCAGATATTCATCTCTATGATCATATCACAGATATTTTATCCTCTTGTCACGACGATCTTCAACTTCACTCTGAAATTACTTGAACCTTTCAATAATTCAGACTTGTGTTTCATCAAGTAAATACACTCAGCATCTACTCAAATCATCTGTGAAGTAAGAACATAACGATATCCACTGCATGCCTCAGCACTCATTGGACTGCGCACATCAAAATGTATTACTTCCAACAAGTTGCTTTCTTGTTCCATCTTACTGAAAACGAGGCCTTTCAGTCATCTTGCCCATGTGTTATGATTTGCATGTCTCAAGTGATTCAAAATCAAGTGAGTCCAAATGATCCATCTGTATGGAGTTTCTTGATGCATATCTACCAATAGACATGGTTCGCATGTCTCAATCTTTTCAAAATGAGTGAGTCCAAAGATCCATCAACATGGAGCTTCTTCATGCGTTTTATACCAATATGACTCAAATGGCAATGCCACAAGTATGTGGTACTATCATTACTATTTTATATCTTTTGGCATGAACATGTGTATCACTACGATCGAGATTCAATAAACCATTCATTTTAGGTGCAAGACCATTGAAGGTATTATTCAAATAAACACAGTAACCATTATTCTCCTTAAATGAATAACCGTATTGCGATAAACATAATCCAATCATGTCTATGCTCAACGCAAACACCAAATAACAATTATTTAGGTTTAACACCAATCTCGATGGTAGAGGGAGCGTGCGATGTTTGATCACATCAACCTTGGAAACACTTCCAACACATATCGTCATCTCACCTTTAGCTAGTCTCTGTTTATTCCGTAGCCTTTTATTTCGAGTTACCAACACTTAGCAACCGAACCGGTATCTAATACCCTGGTGCTACTAGGAGTACTAGTAAAGTACACATTCATATAACATATATCCAATATACTTCTGTCGACCTTGCCTGCCTTCTCATCTACCAAGCATCTAGGGTAGTTCTGCTTTAGTGACCGTTCCCCTCATTACAGAAGCACTTAGTCTCGGGTTTGGGTTCAACCTTGGGTTTCCTCACCAGAGCAGCAACTGATTTGCCGTTTCATGAAGTATCCCTTCTTTCCCTTGCCCTTCTTGAAACTAGTGGTTTTACTAACCATCAACAATTGATGCTCCTACTTGATTTCTACTTTCGCCGTGTCAAACATCGCGAGTTGCTCAAGGATCATCATGTCTGTCCCTGATATGTTATAGTTCATCACGAAGCTCTAATAGCTTGGTGGCAGTGACTATATATGGAGAACCATCACTATCTCATCTGGAAGATTAACTCCCACTCGATTCAAGCGATTGTAGTACTCAGACAATCTGAGCACATGCTCAACGATTGAGCTTTTCTCCCTTAGTTTGCAGGCTTAAGAAACTTGTCAGAGGTCTCATACCTCTTAACGTGGGCACTAGTCTGAAATCCCAATTTCAGTCTTTGGAACATCTCATATGTTCCGCGAAGTTTCAAAAACGTCTTTGGCGCCTCAATTCTAAACCGTTAGCATTACGCACTGAACTATCACGTAGTCATCAAAACGTGTATGTCAGATGTTCGCAACATCCACAGACGACGCTCGAGGTTCAGCACACCGAGCGGTGCATTAAGGACATAAGCCTTCTGCGCAGCATTGAGGACAATCCTCAGTATACGGACCCAGTCCGCATAATTGCTACTGTCAACTTTCAACTAAATTTTCTCTAGGAACATATCTTAAACAGTAGAACTAAAGCGTAAGCTATGACATAATTTGCAAAGACCTTTTGACTATGTTCATGACAATTAAGTTCATCTGATTATTTAATGAACTCCCACTTAGATAGACATCCCTCTAGTCATCTAAGTGATACATGATCCGAATCGACTAGACCGTGTCCGATCATCACGTGAGACGGACTAGTCATCAACGGTGAACATCTCCATGTTGATTGTATCTACTATACGACTCATGTTCGACCTTTCGGTCTCTTGTGTTCCGAGGCCATGTCTGTATATGCTAGGCTCGTCAAGTCAACCTAAGTGTTTCGCATCTGTAAATCTGGCTTACACCCGTTGTATGCGAACGTTGGAATCTATCACACCCGATCATCACGTGGTGCTTCGAAACAACGAACCTTCGCAACGGTGCACAGTTAGGGGGAACACATCTCTTGAAATTTTAGTGAGGGATCATCTTATTTATGCTACCGTCGTTCTAAGCAAATAAGATGTAAACATGACAAACATCACATGCAAATCATAAAGTGACATGATATGGCCAGTATCATCTTGCGCCTTTTGATCTCCATCTTCGAGGCGCGGCATGATCACCTTCGTCACTGGCATGACACCATGATCTCCATCATCATGATCTCCATCACCGTGTCTTCATGAAGTTGTCTCGCCAACTATTACTTCTACTACTATGGCTAATGGTTAGCAATAAAGTAAAGTAATTACATGGCGTTTTTCATTGACACGCAGGTCATACAATAAATTAAGACAACTCCTATGGCTCCTGCCGGTTGTCATACTCATCGACATACAAGTCGTGATTCCTATTACAAGAACATGATCAATCTCATACATCACGTATATATAATTCATCACATCCTTTTGGCCATATCACATCACATCCCATATCACATCACATATATATATACATGGCATTCCCTAGGGGAGGGGCGGCGGCCACAGGGGAAACCCTAGATGGGTTTGGGCGCCCCCACCCCTGGGAAACTTGCCCCCCAAGCCGGGAGGGGTGGCTGCCCTAGGGGAGGCGCCCCCACCTCTCCACGTTACGTGAGAGGGGTTGGGAGGGGCGCACAGCCCCTTAGTGGGCTGGTGTGCCCCCTCCTCTTGGCCCATAAGGCCCCCCAACGCTTGCCGGGGCCTCTGAAACACCTTTCGGTCACGCTGGTCGTCACCCGGTACTCCCAGAACAATTCCGGACTCCAATACCCTTCGTCCAATATATCGATCTTCACCTCCGGACCACTCCGGAGTTCCTCGTCACGTCCGGGATCTCATCCGGGACTCTGAATAACCTTCGATAACCACATACTATTTCCCATAACAACTCTAGCGTCACCGAACCTTAAGTGTGTAGACCCTACGGGTTCGGGAACCATGCAGACATGACCGAGACACCTCTCCGGCCAATAACCAATAGCGGGATCTGGATACCCATATTGGCTCCCACATGTTCCACGATGATCTCATCGGATGAACCACAATGTCGGGGATTCAATCAATCCCGTATACAATTCCCTTTGTCTATCGGTATGTTACTTGCCCGAGATTCGATCGTCGGTATCCCAATACCTCGTTCAATCTCGTTACTGGCAAGTCTCTTTACTCGTTCCGTAACGCATGATCCCGTGGCTAACTCATTAGTCACATTGAGCTCATTATGATGATGCATTACCGAGTGGGCCCAGAGATACCTCTCCGTCATACGGAGTGACAAATCCCACTCTCGATTCGTACCAACCCAACAGACACTTTCGGAGATACCTGTAGTGCACCTTTATAGCCACCCAGTTACGTTGTGACGTTTGGTACACCCAAAGCATTCCTACAGTATCCGGGAGTTGCACAATCTCATGGTCTAAGGAAACGATACTTGACATTAGAAAAGCTCTTAGCAAACGAACTACACGATCTTGTGCTATGCTTAGGATTGGGTCTTGTCCATCACATCATTCCCCTAATGATGTGATCCCGTTATCAATGACATCCAATGTCCATGGTCAGGAAACCATAACCATCTATTGATCAACGAGCTAGTCAACTAGAGGCTTACTAGGGACATGTTGTGGTCTATGTATTCACACATGTATTACGGTTTCCAGTTAATACAATTATAGCATGAACAATAGACAATTATCATGAACAAGGAAATACAATAATAACCATTTTATTATTGCCTCTAGGGCATATTTCCAACAAGCAGAACATAGGCATGGTCATCATGATGAAATGAAGACAAACACAGAGTACAGAAAGCGTAAATATAGGATAGCACAGGATGAAGACAAACAGACTGAAGAAATTGAACTGAGGAAATTGAGAAAGTCTTCTGTCAAAGTCTTGAAACACAGATATGACAAGCACACAACATAGTAATGAGGAAATGAAAGAGTTGAGGAAATAGAACCAGTAAGCTTGGTGAAGACAATGATTTGGTAGACCAGTTCCAACTGATGTCTCAGTTGTACATCTGGTTGGAGCGGCTAGGTATTCAAACCTGAGGACACACAGTCCTCACCGTATTCTCCTTGAACTAAGGTCACACAGACCTCGTCCAATCACTCGTGGTAAGTCTTCAGGTGACTTCTGAACCTTCACAAACTCGGTCACTCGGCGATCCAAAATTCCTCTTGGATGCTCTAGACCATGACGCCTAACCGTCTGGAAGAAGCACAGTCTTCAAAGGTAACAAGCGTCGGATCCACACAGGATCAATCTCTTCAGTGATGCTCAATCACTTTGGATTTGTAGGTGTTTGGGTTTGGGTTTTCCTCACTTGATGATTTTTGCTCAAAGTCCTCGGAGGATGGGATGCTCTCAAATGACAAATGTCAGCTTCTCTTGGAGCGGCCAACCAGCTAGTGGTTGTAGGGGCGGCTATTTATAGCCTAGGGAGCAGCTCGACATGATAAGACATAAATGCCCTTCAATGATATGACCATTAGGTGGGAAGATATTTTGGGACAGCTGGCGCGTAGCACAGCAACGGTCGGAATTTTGAGTGTCTAATTCCTCAGGGCTATCATGCTCCTCACAGTGTAGGCAATCCGCACTGGCGAATTCCTAACTCCTCAGTCAGAACAAATTCCTCAGAGACCAGAAGAACTTCGTCTCTGTCACTGAAGAATATGACTGAACTGTATGAGATTTCCAATGGCTTCACTCGAAGGGATTGGTAGGTGTAGGATTTTGAGTTGAGCATCACTTGGAAATTTTTCCTTAGTATTTCCTCGACCCCCTTTAACAGTACGGTGTTTCCTATGACTCAAGAAAGAGAAAATGAAACTACGAAAACAAAAGTCTTCACGCTTCATGTTCCTCAAATGAATACCAAGTCTTCAAGGTTACACCAATTTCTTCACTTTCAAAGTCTTCAGAAAGTCTTCAGAATACCAAAGTCTTCAGTCGAAGAACTTCATTTTTAGGGGTCGACTATCTCTGTAATTATCAAACTCCTCATAGACTTATAGAC
Organism: Triticum aestivum; assembly: GCF_018294505.1. Lineage (NCBI taxonomy): Eukaryota > Viridiplantae > Streptophyta > Magnoliopsida > Poales > Poaceae > Triticum > Triticum aestivum. The sequence continues at coordinate 496,625,661 of NC_057802.1, read as the reverse complement.
CTGTGTACACTCACAAACGCATTAGTCCCTTAACCTATAAGTCTTCAATACACCAAAATCACTAAGGGGCACTAGATGCACTTACATGAGACATGGCTACTACCTCAAGTGAAAACACTATGTGTGATCAGGTGTCTGGAGGAAGGCCACGGAACAGCTACCCCTGACGGACAAGACGGCAAGGACCCCAAGTCCAATGACCAAGTGGAAGAGCTACCAGACGGCCGGTGCTTGTCGGACGTCCGATGCCTGGAGCTCCAGCCAGCCAGCCGAGTCCCAGCCTGCGCTTGCTCCAGCGGCCGGACAACCGACACCGACCGGACGTCCGACATGCTCCACACCCCGGACGACCGAGCCCCTTCGGACGACCGACGCCACCATCACAGAACCAAAACATCAGAAGTATGGAGATCACCGGACGACCAACGCCCAGGACGTCCGACGCCGACCGGAAATCCGACACCGACCATCCCGAGCCAAAATGTCGGACTTCCGACAAGTACCAGACGTCCGGACCCTCGCGAGCCACCGGACGACCGATAGCTGTCGGACGTCCGACGCGTGTGTGTTGATAGCGTGTTGGGCCGAAGCCCACTTACCCTTTCGTGACACTGGACTATATATACTCCTCCTCCCTCTTATTAGGGTCAGCAATGTGATAGCTCATTTGAGAGATAGAGCTTTGCTCATCCACTTGATCACTTCTCCATTGGAGTTCACGACCTCTAAGGAGAAGATCCCCCAAGTGGATTCAAGACCCCTAACAGGAAGACCCTTCAAGACCTCCTCACGGGGAAGAACTTGCTACTTGTATCGTCCTTTGTTGATCGTGAATCTTGTATCACTCTTTATGTTTGAGGATCAAGCACATGTGTGATCGTTTCTCGTTGATTTGAGTGCTTTCCCTCGTTTTCCCCTCATGTTCTTCATAGGATCACCTCCAATCTTGAATGATCGGGCATCTAGGGTGCTACCCTACATTATCATGGTATCATGAGCCTTGGTTGATCACGAATTTGGAGCCCCTACCCTTGTTTTCTAGCCTTGCTTTGTTGACTTTGACCCAATTTTGAAAATTCCCCACAAAAATAGCCCCAATTTTTTTTGTGATTTGTTGGTTTTGATGAAGTTTTGTTGGATTTTGATCCATGGATTTGCGTTGCCACGAGTGGATCTAGCTTTTCCCCACCATCTTCACCTTTTTCATCCACAAATTCGTCCAATTTTGCCCCAATTTTACTTCTCCACCATGAACCCTAAAAGTTCATCCCGTGCCCGAAATCGCCCAGGCACCGGACGTCCGACGAGTACCGGTCGTCTGACAACCACCGGGCGTCCGACGTTTCTTGACAAAACTGACATTTTTCACCCGAAAATTTTCAGCCACCGCCCACACTTCCACATTTCCACTCCATTCCCACTTCCGCTTACGCACCCCAATACCACCTTTCCGTACCAACACGCCGATAACCCCACCTTCGCTTTCCGCAACCACCATTGCTTACCCGTGACGCACTCCGACAAATTTTGACACATTTGGTCTTTGAGATTTGAGTTGCGGTTTCCATTTCCTAACGTGTTTCGGCTACTTAGGGACGGTTCAATAACAACATCACCGCCACTTATCTTTGTCATCAACATCGACCGCTACTCCATCTTGACACCATAACCGTAAGCAAGAACGGTAACCTCTATAACATCTTGGTATCGTGGTATCCCATCATGGTACATTCTTTTCATTGCATTGATAACCACATAGCCCATTTTGCGTACCTTACCAACCGAGACTAGCCTTTGAGTATTGCCGGCAATGTTACTTGTGCACATTAGTGATCATAGCTCCCCTTGCATACATACCCTATCATCTTGGTATCATCTCTTGTGTCACAAGGTTGTCATCGCATATACACAATTGCTATCTTGGTTCGTGAAGTTTTGCATGAGAAAGAGCTCAAAAGAGAAAGAGCCAAACAAGCTTTTAAGCAAAAGGAAAAGATACGCAAAGAGCTTTTAAGCAAGAACCATAGCATCATACTACATTAAGATTGTCATACTCGACCATCTTGGATCATATCACCGGAACACCATACATATAGCATACTTGGGATAGAAGCAGTTGCACTTTTTCTTTGTAGGTTGTGCACAAGTTTCGTATCCGCCTATTGTGCAATCGAGCTAGCGTCTCTCTAGTGTTGTGCAACAAGAGCATTTTCATGGATTCCACATTTTGGCTCAATCCTTGGTTGCACGACCCCATTTATCTTTCCGTGTGTGTGTTTCCGTGTACCATATCTTGCTATTGGTCTACTTGTTGCATTTGCAAATTTGTGAATCTTTTCCTACATTATTGAGTCTCACTAACAATTACATAAATTTTGTCCACCATCCTAACCAAGCTCCACCAAAGGCTTATTTGTGTAGGTGTGAGAGATTGACGGGAGCGGGTAACAATTGTGCTATTTCCTTGTTACATCATTGCGTGATCTTTGATCCATCCTCAACATCGGTCAAGGTACATTTGTTATTTTTCTTCTCTTCCTCACACTCACACTTTACTTGACATGATGGATAGGCCAACTACTTCTACCAACCCACTCTTCATCGAGCAAGACGAGGACCCGAACACCTACGTCACCAAGAACCACCTCTTCGGCGCACAACGAGCCTTGCATCAAGAACAACAAGCATTGAGCGACCGCATCGACAATCTTGCCACCGACTTGCGCCTCTCCGAGCAACGAACAAGAGACTACTTCGACAACAAGCTCAATGAACAGAAGCAAGAGAACAATGCAAGAATGGACGAGATTCATGCCTTGTTGGTCAACCGCTCTTCTACCATTTTGTCCTATTCTAGACGGAGCCGCTCGAGTCGACACTCCGACGACACCATCTCTGATTCAAGTACACCGACATCGAACACTCTTCGACGAGCCGCGCGCCAAGACCGTCATGCAAACTGCAATCCTCTACACGGAACCGATCCTCAAGAGAAACTTCTAAAGCAAGAACACCAACATCGTCAAAATCAAGCTACCTTTGCGCAAGCACAAGAAAGGCAACGCCAACGCCAACAAGAGGAAGAGCGAGCGCGCCAACACCAAGACGAACAAGATGTCGAGGCACAACGTCAACAACAACAACAACAACAACAACAACGTGAAGCTCAAGCACTTGAGGCGCAACGTGCCCTCCAAGACACAAGTCGCAACGTAGCCGCACGCGATCGGCATACTCGTGAGCAAGAAGAAGCGCTTCGCGAAGAAGTCCAAGAGAGGAACTATCAAGCACGATTGCATCGACAAGTTCCGCAAGCTCCTCCACAAGTCCCACAAGCTCGACAAGAACCTCAATTTCGCCAAGAGCAACAAGACAATGGGAATCCTCCACGCCAAGAGCAACATGAGGTTGACAACCCTCCACGTCAAGGGCGACATCACCCTCGATCCCAACACAACGAAGAGCAACGCTACTACAAGATCAAGTTCACCATGCCCAAGTTCAACGGAAGCAATGATCCCGAAGAGTACCTTTCATGGGCATGGAAGGTCTACAAGATCTTTCTTTTGCACAATTATGAGGAAGATCAGAAGATCTTCATGGCATCCCTTGAGTTCCAAGACTACGTCCTCATTTGGTGAGAATAAGTCATTGAGCGACGAGAAGCAAGATGTGAACCACCCATCACCACTTGGGATCAAATGAAGGATGTCATGAGAGCACGTTTCGTGCCAACCTACTACAACCACAACCTCTTCAAGAAACTCCAACTCCTCAAGCAAGGAACAAAGAGCGTTGATGCGTACTACAAGGAAATGGAGATTGCCATGATAAGAGCCAATGTCACGGAAGATGGTGAGCAAACTATGGCACGTTTCTTGAATGGACTCAATCATCCTATCAAGAAGATTGCTGACTTCCAACCTTACTCCAACCTCATCGAGCTAGTACAACAAGCTAACAAGGCGGAACGGCAAGTACAAGATGACTTCAAGTACGCCAAGTACTCTTCCAAGAGCTACGGCTTATCCAACAACCAAGCTTCAACGACTCCAACGCCTTCTACCTCAACCAAACCTTCTACAAGCAACGACGACAAGTCAAGTTACAAGAAAACTTTGACAACCTCAAGTCGTCCTCCTACTAAAAGCAACTTCAAGCCAAGAGCTTCATCATCTACAACTCCACCGGATGAGACCATCAAGACAAGTTCCACCGAGTGCTTCACATGCGGCGGCCGAGGCCACAAGTCCTTCGAGTGTACCAACAAGCGCACCATGATCCTCAATGACAATGGTACATACGACTCCATGAGTGAAGGGGAAGTGGAAGCCCTTGAGCGCGTGGCTATGCACCGGCAAGCGAATGAAGATGAAGATGATCAAGTCTTTTGTGACGAAGATTCGAGCCCCGCCCTCGTTGTCTCCAAGGTCTTGACACTTCAACATCAACAAGATGAAGAACAAAGATGCCATATCTTCCACACCAAGGCCGGCATCAGTGGAAGGTCCGTGAAGGTCATCATCGACGGAGGAAGTTGCCATAACTTGGCAAGTGAAGAACTATGCTCCAAGTTCCAATTGGTCAAGATGAAGCACCCTCATCCCTACAAGGTCCAATGGCTAAGCAACTCCAGCACTATCCAAGTAGAACACATGGTGCAAGTTTCCTTCAAAATTGGAGCATACAAAGACACTTTGGAGTGTGATGTTGTTCCTATGTCCGTTTGCCACCTCCTTCTTGGACGACCATGGCAATTTGACCGAGGAGTCATCCACAACGGGCGTACCAATCACTATAGCTTCAAGATGAAGGGAAAGGAGTATGTGCTACGACATATGTCACCAAGTCAAGTGATCGCCGACAAGCAAGCCACCCATCATGGAGAGAATAGTGAGAGAGTGAACCACCCAAAAGAGAGTGAGCGCCACAAGCCCAAATTGAGTGCCTCCACGATGAGCGACAAGAAAAACTTAGTCCTATTTGCCACCAAAAGTGAGATGAGAGAAGTGTGTGAGAACCCATCAAGTGTTATGCACTATGTCCTTTTGTGCAAGGACGAAGCACCCAAAACTAACACCTCTCACAATCTACCTTTACTGTTGTCTTCTCTATTGCAGGAATTCCAAGATGTATTCCCCGACGAGCTACCTCCGGGTCTACCTCCTCTTCGATGCATAGAACACCAAATCGACCTCATCCCCGGAGCACCTCTTCCTAACAAGGCTCCCTACCACGTCAACCCCGAGGAAACCAAGGAGATCCAACGGCAAGTACAACAACTCATCGACAATGGCCATGTACAAGAAAGCTTGAGCCTTGTGCCGTCCCGGTAATCCTTGTTCCCAAGAAAGATGGTACATATTGCATGTGTTCCGATTGTCGTCCTATCAATGCTATCACTGTGCGTTATCGTTACCCCATTCCACGCCTAGATGATATGCTAGATGAGCTTAGCGGAGCCACCATTTTCTATAAGATTGATCTTAAAAGTGGCTATTACCAAATCCACATACAAGAAGGTGATGAATGGAAAACCGCATTTAAGACCAAATTTGGCTTATATGAATGGCTTGCTATGCCAATGGGTTTATCCGAAGCACCCGGTACTTTCATGTGAGTCATGCATTTTGTCCTTCGCCCATACATTGGCGTATTTGTTGTGGTCTATTTTGACGATATTCTTGTATTTAGCAAATCTCTCAAAGATCATGTCACCCATCTTAGGACCGTTTTGCAAACTCTTAGAAAAGAGCTCCTTTATGCTAATATGGACAAATGTCTATTTGGTGTTGATAAGCTTGTTTTCTTGGGTTTCATTGTGTCTTCTAAGGGTGTTCATGTATATGAATCTAAAATTGAAGCTATTAAAACTTGGCCCCAACCAACCAACTTGCAACAAGTGCGTAGTTTTCTTGGCTTAGCCGGATTTTATTGTAGATTTGTGAAGGATTTTATCACCATAGCTTTACCTTTGCATTCCTTGAGTAAGAAAAAGGCACCATTTGTTTGGGGACCATCTCAAGATACCGCATTCAATGAGCTTAAGAATTTGCTTACACATGCTCCTTTGCTTGCCTTACCCAATTTTGATAAACCTTTTGAGATACATTGCGATGCTAGCGGTTATGGCATAGGAGGTGTGTTGATGCAAGAGAAACTCCCCATAGCTTACTTTAGTGAAAAGCTTTTCGGAGCGCAACTCAATTATCCCATCTATGACAAAGAGCTATATGCATTAGTGAGAGTCTTGCATGTTTGGGAGCATTATCTCCACCCTCATGAGTTCATTCTTCACACGGATCATGAAACACTTAAGTACCTTAAGGGTCAAACTAAGTTGAACAAGAGACATGCTAAGTGGAGTGAATTCATTGAGTCTTTCCCTTATGTCATCAAGTATATCAAAGGCAAAGAGAATGTTGTGCCGGATGTGCTTTCCCGTAGGTGCATGCTTGTTACCCAACTTGAATTGAACGTCATTGGTTTTGAGCACATAAAAGACTTATATGTGCATGATCCTACTTTTGCTATTCCATATGCCAAATGTTTAACGCATACATCTTAGGAACGCTATTACATCAAAGATGATTATCTTATGAGAGCTAACAAACTATGTTCCCCGAGTCTTCTCTTCGTTTGTTACTTTTGTAAGAAGCTCATGGAGGAGGACTAATGGGACACTTTGGAAGCGACAAGATATTCGCCACGCTCTCCAAGAACTACTTTTGGCCCAAGATGTTCCACGACGTCTCATGCTTCACCAACCGATGCTCTACATGCCACAAAGCTAAGTCTAAAGCTCAATCCCATGGCCTCTATATGCCCCTTCCTATTCCATATCACCCATGGGAAGATATTAGCATGGACTTTGTGCTTGGTTTGCCTAGAACTCGAAATGGCAAAGATTCCGTGTTTGTTGTTGTGGACCGATTCTCTAAAATGGCTCATTTCATTCCATGCAACAAGATAGACGATGTTTCACATGTTGCAAATCTTTTTTGTAGGGAAATCTTGTGCCTACACGGAGTGCCAAAGACTATTGTCTCGGACCGCGACTTCAAGTTCTTGAGCTACTTTTGGAAGACCTTATGCGCCAAGCTCGGAATCAAGCTTTTGTTCTCTTCGGCATACCATCCTCAAACCGACGGCCAAACGGAGGTGACGAACTGAATGCTCTCCACTCTACTACGTGTGTTGATCAAGAAGAACATCAAGGAGTGGGAGGAGTGTCTACCCATTGCCGAGTACGCCTACAACCGCGCAAGACATTCGACTACAGGCAAGTCCCCCTTTGAGGTCATCTATGGCTTCAACCCGTTGTCCCCATTGGACATTCTCCCTGTACCACTACAAGAGCGCATCAATATGCACGCAAGTGCACAAGTGAACTATCTCAAGAAGATGCATGAAGATACACGGCACACCATCGAGCGCCAAGTACAACGACTCGCGACCAAGCTCAACATCAACAAGCAACCCATGATATTCAACATTGGAGATCTTGTGTGGCTACACCTTCGCAAGGACCGCTTCCCCAACGAACACAAATCCAAGCTTCTACCTCGATCCAACGGACCCTTCAAGGTGCTTGAACGCTACAACAACAACGCCTACAAGATCGACATCCCGCGCGACAAGTACTCTGTTAGTGACATCTTCAATGTCAAAGATCTCTCTTCCTACCATGGTAATGAGGCTTTCGATCCGAGGTCGGATCTTTCCCAAGGGGGGGGAGATGATGCGGAGCATCCCAAGGTCATCCCCATGGACCTACCTACACCTCCCACGACACCACTTGGACCGATGACAAGGGCTCGAGCAAAAGCTATCGAAGATAAGGTGAACTCGCTCGTCTGCGAACTACCACTTCCTACATACGAGACATGGCTACTACCTCAAGCGGAAACCCTATGTGTGATCAGGTGTCTGGAGGAAGGCCACGAAACAGCTACACCTGACAGACGAGACGGCGAGGACCCCAAGTACAATGACCAAGAGGAAGAGCTACCAGGAATCTACAGCAACCGGACGACCGGTGCTCGTCGGACGTCCGACGCCTGGGAGCTCCAGCCAGCCAGCCGAGTCCTAGCCTGCGCACGCTCCAGCGGCCGGACGACCGACAACGACCGGACGTCCGACATGCTCCAGCCCCCGGACGACCGAGCCCCTCCGGACAACCGACGCCACCATCACAGAACCAAAACGTCAGAAGTATGGAGACAACCGGACGACCAACGCCCAGGACGTCCGACGCCGACCGGAAATCCGACACCGACCATCCCGAGCCAAAACGTCGGACTTCCGACAAGTGCCGGACGTTCCGACCCTCGCGAGCCATCGGACGACTAGTAGCTGTCGGACGTCCGACGCCTGTGTGTTGACAGCGTGTTGGGCCGAAGCCCACTTACCCTTTCGTGACACTAGACTATATATACTCCTCCTCCTCCCTCTTATTAGGGTCAGCAATGTGATAGCTCATTTGAGAGATAGAGCTTTGCTCATCCACTTGATTACTTCTCCATTGGAGTTCACGACCTCTACGGAGAAGATCCCCCAAGTGGATTCAAGACCCCTAACGGGAAGACCCTTCAAGACCTCCTCACGGGGAAGAACTTGCTACTTGCATCATCCTTTGTTGATCGTGAATCTTGTATCACTCTTTATGTTTGAGGATCTAGCAGATGTGTGTTAGTTTCCCGTTGATTTGAGTGCTTTTCCTCGTTTTCCCCTCGTGTTTCCCCTCGTGTTCTTCGTAGGATCACCTCCAATCGTCAAAGATCGGGCATCTAGGGTTCTACCCTACATTATATTAGGCTCAGATATTCGGCACCCCTTCATTAAGGGGATAGGAGGAGCGACAAGCGTTGCCAAGATGGTGGCTTAAGGCTTATTGATGTATTACCTTGTAAGGTCTTTGTGAATAGTTAATAAAGTGGCTCTATGCATCGTCCAGATGCAAAGGCCGGGGGTACGTCCTCCTTTTCAAAAAAAGAAAAAAGAAAAAAGTCCTTCTTTGGCCTTTGTTATTGCTTGACCACCCCTTTGAGGCACCAAAAGTTGACTAAATAAATCTTGTATTTTTAAATAAGGAAAAATCATGCACACAATGACTTCAAATAGCAAAATTTTACTTAAGCTATATTTGTTGTTCAACAATGATATATTACCGACTCAGAGAATATCCGGTGGAAACCAAATTATAAAGACACTGTGTTAAGATGTCAGAGAATATCCGTGAAAACCGCGTTTGGAAGTTTTCAAAAATTCTCAAAAAAATACACTGTGTTAAGATGTTGATGCTCTATTAGCGTGGGAAATTTTAAGTTGGAACACCAATTCATTCACGAGGTATGAAAAAAAACACAAATTCAACAATTAATAGCGAAAATTACTGTTTGGTTGTGTTTGAACTTAGATTTTTACATTTTTGACATAGCGTGATTTTTCCACAAAACAAAAGACAATCCGTATTTTTCTTCCAAGAAATTTGCAAAAAAACTTTACAACTGAATTTTGACGTGGTTTTCATCTGTCTCCATCGGATACTCTCTCTTGGCGACCCGGACAGAACCCTCGAAAATACTGTCCATTATCTCAGGGCCTGCTGCCAGCCATGGCTGCCGCGCATCATCGTGTCGACTGCTTCGCTCTTCCCATTGTCCACCTGTTTCCGCACTCTAACGTGCACGAACCTAATTAAGGCAGATTAGATGTTCCGTCGCGTTAAACAAGACCAGGACATAAAGCGCAGAGGCGAGACTCATCCCAACAACCTAATTCGCCTCTCAGGCAGACAGACCGGCACCATGCAGTCCAAGCCTCGTACATGTCGGGCGATCGGATCGTCCCTCCCACGCCCTACGCGCAAAAAAATTACCACCGACCGAAACCGTCGCCGACGAGCACAACGCCTAGCTGTCGGGTCAAGGGTCACGCAGTGATTTTTGCATGGTTAATGAGCCAGATTCCGGGGTGTGTTTCACCCTTCCCCTGTAGTTTTGACTGAATCGCAGCGGAAACGCCTAGTTGTCGGGCGGGTCAATGGTTACGTGATGAATTTCTCATGGCTGAGCTAGATTCTGAAGCAAGAGACCCGTGGGAGCATTTGTGGTAGTGGCGCTGGCAGGATAGGAATTGCATCTGTGAGTTGGAAAGGAAATAAAAGGAGGAGGGGAAAGCAAGGCGTGTGTGTGTGTTAGATAGAATCGAATAACCCATGGAACAAAGCTTGGGGTTTCGGGTAAGCTGATGAGATTGATGGTACTTATAAATATCCGATGGCAGGGCATAATTTAACCCCGGATTCATGACTGGTCTAGGCAATGGTTTTCTGTTGATTTACGGTGTACAAATATCTCAGACCCGAATGGAATAACTCAGGACCAAGAGCATAAATTACGCGAGAGCGAAATCAAATATCCCGATTGGATCGTTAAAAATCTCGAATGGAATAAGTCAGGACCAGCATAATTTCTCTATTGGAAAATAACTATGGATTCGTTTAGGATAGCCACTCTATATTTGACCGAGATTGGTAAAACGCGAAAGATTAATATTTTATGTGGACCCTCTATCCTGCATGGAGATTAGCGTGAGTTTTGTGCTTTCGTAAATACAAAAGTAAAGGATGTTTGTGCTTCATGGAGGGTTGAAACTCATGGCATGAGTCTTCCTAGACTAGTTCACTAAAAAAAACTAGTATGCTTTGGTGTATTTAAAATTTATAGAGAAAGTAAATTTTGCATTTGTATGTGCAAGGGTTTCGATTATTGCTGCTCTTTTGTGTTGGTTGTGGGAGGGGGGTGATTATTTGTTATATGTACACTAATGAGTTTTGCATTATTTTCCGTTTAGTAGGCAGTTGCTCATGTTAATTATTTTCACCTTTAGGATTACAAATATGAATCCTTTTACGACTAATTACAAATGTGCGACTTGAAAGGTACACTTTCTGGATTTAGAAACGTGCAATTGGATATTTTCCACATTTTAAAGCTTGAAATTGCAAATAATCAAAAAAAATTGGTTTAGAATGTGCACAGCAAACTCAGGATCAGCGTAAATTACGTGAGAGCGAAATCAAATATGCCAATTGGATCATTACAAATCTTGAATGGAATAAGTCAGGACCAATATAATTTCTCCAGGGACAAAAACTATGTATTCGTTTAGGATAGCTACTCTATATTCGACCGAGATTGGTAAAACGCGAAGGACAAGTATTTTCTGTGGACCCTTGATCCGAGTTTTGTGCTTTTGTAAAAAAGTAAAAGATATTTGTGCTTCATGGAGGGTTAAAACTCATGGCCCGAGTCTTCCTAGACTAGCTCACTGCCAAGAAAAAACTAGTATGCTTTGGTGTATTTAAAATTTATAAAGAAATTAAATTTTACATTTGTATGTGCAAGGGTTTTGAGTACTGCTGCTCTTTTGTGCTAGTTTGTGAACCTCTACGCCGGGAAGAAATCCCTTTCTTAAAAAAAAGGTTTTGATTATTTGTTTGATACGTACACTAATGGGTTTGTATTATTTTCCGGTTACTATGTAGTTGTTCATGTTAATTATTTTCACCTTTAGGATTACAAATAGGAATCCTTTTACGACTAATTACAAATGTGAGATTAAGTAACTACACTTTCTGAAACCTATATTTTAACATAATTTTGAATCTTGTAATGGTGTAGTCCACACAGTTTCAATTTTAAAACTGTACATTGTTTTTATGATATTGTAGATTTAGAACTGTGCAATTGGGTACTTTCCACATATTAAAGCTTGAAATTGCACATCATCATTTTTTGTGTGACGTTGGGTTTAGAATGTGCAATTGGGCGGGCGGGGGGGGGGGGGGGGGGGGGGGGGGGCTAAGGCTTGAAATTGCACATTGTTGCTTTGCGTAATCTAAGGGTTAGGAATGCCCAACCATATTGTTTGCATATTTCATAGTTCAAAATTACACATTTTGTTTGTTTGTGATTTATGGTTACAAAAGTGAAATTCGGTAGTTTACATATTTTGAGCTAGAAATCGCATGTAATAATTTATATAACTTTACTTTCAAATGAAGCCTAATCTGCAAATATTTTTGTGCAATTTTAAGTTTTGAACTATGTGATTGCTTAGTGGTACAACATGATGCCCAAAATTGCACAAAAAAGGTACACCTTCTTTTTTTGAAACCAGGGAAAATATTTGCCTTTTTTAATTGTTAATATACAAGGTTTGGATATCAAGACCCAAGGATAAAAATTACAACAATCACTCTCGCCGCATTACATTACACAAATGCAATGCCCTGCAAGGCCCCAAAGTAATATCTCCTCTTTGATCCTACCGACAATGACCCCAACCGGAATGGCAATGTTGCAAAAGACAAGTGCATTCCTCTTCCACAACGCCCAAGAAATAAGCAACATCACGAAAATACGCGACCTTCACGATTTAGGTCTTCCTGGAAGCGTTGCGGCTCCACCACACTTTGACAGTACTCGCGTCACCCCAATCGAAAGGGTGCCCATCATGGAGGCCGAGCCAATTTTTGATCATGCCCCAAACTCAGATAGTGTAACGACATTGAAAAAGAAGATGTGCCGCCAATTCTTTGAGCTACTTGTAAAGGGGGCGTAAGTGGAGGTTAGGCCACCCATGAATTAGAAGTTTGTCAGCCGTTCAAATATTATTGTTGATTACAAGCCATGCGAAGAACTTGCATTTAGGAGGCGTCCAAATCTTTCATATGTTGAATGGATTAAGTTAGGACCAACATGAATTATGTGAAGAGAAAACAAATATCCCGAATGGATTGTTCAAAACCAAATCTCGAATGGAATAAGTCGGACCAGCATAATTTCTCTGGGAAAATAAACAATAGATTCGTTAGGATTGCCACTCAATATTTGACCGAGATTGCTAAAGCTTGAAATTGCAAAAATATCTTTTTTGTGCAAATTTGGGTTTATAATGTGCAATTTGGGGTGTTTGCACATTTTTAAAGCCAGAAATAGGACATTATTGCTTTGTGTAATCTTAGTGTTAGGAACGCCCAAACATAATATATTTATTTGTTTGCAATTTAGGGTTTACTAACGTGAAATTTGGTAGTTTAAATACTATGAGCCTGAAATGCAAATTTTGGAATTTAGAAGTGAAGTGAAATTGAAAAAAAAAGTGCAACTTCATGTTTAAAACTGTGAACTTACATGTAATTGCACTTTGAAGCCTAAAACTGCACATTGGAAAGGTACGAATTTTTACTTATGCGGAAAAAAACAATTTATGAGGTTTTTTTGTATCTGGCTTTTACATTTTTCTAAGTATTAGATGTGTTTAGGTAGCACAACAAGACTTAATTGTGATGAAAAGTGAATCGCATGATGTACTCAACTTCCTGAGCGAACGCTCCAAATTTGAATCTTGGCCACAATTTAGCATTGAGACATCATTTCTTCAGGTCTCCCTAAACAGAAACCTATATTTTCTATAGTTAGGATTAAAAATATGAATTCTTTTTCAATTTACTACAAATGTGAAACTAGGTAGGTACACTATCTGAAACCTATATTTAACGCAAGTTTAAATCTTGTAATTGTGTAACCACACATTTCTGAAATTGCACACAGTTTGCTTTTTATGCAATTATGGGTTTAGAACTGTGCAATTTGATACTTTCCACTTTTAAAATCTTCAAACGGAAAATTATCATTCATTTTTGGTTTTGGAATGTGCAATTTGGGGCCTGGTGGTGTGTGAGAGGGGCGCCTGAAATTGCACATTGATGCTTTGAGTAATCTATAAGGGCTTCGAATGCCCAACCATTTGTGTGCATATTTTGTTCAAAAATACAAAATTTTGTGACTTCGATTACAAATGTGAGATTTGATAGTTTGCATATTTTGAGCCAGAAATCACGTGTAATTATTTTATATAATTTTGGTTCCTAGAAATGAAGCATAAAATTGCAAATAATTTTGAGCAATTTTAGGCTTAGAACTGTGTGATTTCTTAGCGGTACATCTTGAAGCCCAAAATTGCACATAAAAAGGCACATCTTCGTATTTATGTAGCAAAAAAATCATTTTTTTTGCGAGTCAATTTACAAGTTTGGATTTGGCCTTTTACATTTGTCCAAGTAGTCCTATATTAGATTTGTTCATGGAGCACGTCAAGACTTAATTGCGAGAAAAAGTAAATCGACTGATGTACTAAACCTCCCGAGCAAACGCTCCCGCATTTGGCCGCTGGCCACGATCTAGAATTGAGGCGACATTTCTTGAGTTTTTCCCGAAGAGAAGCCCCAAAAAATAGCAGTACCCTCGCTGCTTAATCTAGGCGGACAAGGAAACAGTGGTGTAAAAAGCCATTTCCCAACCATACCACACCATGTTCAACTCCTTCCGGAAACCCAGCAAAGCAGAGGCCACCAGCACGCCCACCCGCACACACAAGGCCTGCCCGCTCCCGCACGGACAACGGGACAGGGCATACAAGCCGAGCGCGCGCGAGAGAGCAGAGGACACACGACCCAGCAAAGCGGGCAGGGCAGCCATGGCGCTGCCTCACCCCAACCTCATCATCGCCCTTCTCCCCCTCCTGTAGACACCCATCATTGCACTCCACTCCCCCACCCCGATCGTGTCGTCGTGTCCCCAGCTCTCGCCCTCCTCTCCCACTCCGACCCCCTTCTCCTGTCCTCCCTCGTCTTCTTGCTCCTGCACCGCCCGCCCACGCCCCAGCCCACGCTATATATATTGCTGCCCGCGCGCCGTCGGCTTCCAGCTCGATCCCGACCTCACCGGCACCGCACAGTACCGCTGCGGACGGACTGTAGAGCAGAGCCATGGTGAACGCCTTCTTCGCGACCCTGGCGCGGGGGCTGGACGACCTGAGCGGCGCGGGCGGGCTGTCCTCGCTGCCGGCGCTGCTGCGTGCGGCGGCGCTGCTCAGGGGCCTGCACTCGCAGCTCATGGTGCTCGTCGGCCAGCTCCACCTGCCGCCCGGCGGCCGGTGGCTGGACGAGTACATGGACGAGACGGCCCGCCTCTGGGACGCCTGCCTCGCCGTCAAGCTCGGCCTCGCCGCCGTCGAGCGCTACTGCGCCGCCGCGTCCTGCGCCGCCGCCGCCCTCGACGACTGGCTCCAGGACCCCTCCCCCCTCTCCACTCGCCAGGTTGGTCCCAGCCGCTTCTTCGCTTTATTCCAACAGGCAGCAATCATGATCTCTCTTTCGAAGAAAAGAATAGTGATCATGTCGCCGCCTTTTTTTCTTCTCTCTCGAGCTTCTTTCTGCACTGTGCGATTCAGTCCTCTGTCTTCTTATTTTTGATCTGTTTCTTGAACTCTTCCGTTCTGATCGTGCATTGGCGGCACCAGGTGATGCGGGCGATCTCGGCGTCGAGGAGGGAGGCCATGGCGGCGGAGGAGGAGAACCGGGCGCTGTCCGAGTCGAGGATCGCGCCGCTGTCCCTGCAGCTGGACGAGCGGCGCGCGGCGGACGCCAGGCTCAGCGGCTTCAACGGCTTCCGCGGGCTGCTCTACGCGCTGCACAACGCCAGCTCCCTCCTCCTGCTCATCCTGGCCGGCGGCGCCGTCGCGGGGTCCCCGCGCTCGTCCTCCGACGGCGCGGACGACAACAGCAGCAGCAACGACGACGGGTTCATGTCCTCCATCGCGACGCTGCAGAAGCGGATGGCGGAGGAGGCCGCGGGCGACGGCGCGCCGGGGATGATCAGGATGCAGGAGCTGCGGCGCGCGCGCGCGGCGGCGGAGGCGGCGCGGGAGGAGGTGGAGCGCGCGGCGGCGTCCGGCGGCGGCAAGTGCGGCGACCGCGACGGGGCCGTGAAGGGCAAGGCCGGGGAGCTGAAGGCGTGGCTGGAGGTGCTCCGCGCCGGCACGGACGGGCTGGCGTGCCAGCTGGACGACTTCCTGGACGACATTGTGGAGGGCCGCAAGGAGCTCTCCGACCTCTGCAGCCACTGACCGTACCGATCGACCGTCCGACCCGATCGATGAAACGACGATGGTGGTTCCTGTCGCCTGCTTGCCTGGCGGCAACGCGTGGTGGTGGTGTACAAGTAAAGCAATGCTGCTCCGACCCATAAGTGGCGGCAGTACGTAGTCGTAGGCGTCTTTTGCAGTGGCAGTGCCGGTCTGGGATCGGAGAGTGGAGTGGAGTGGAGTGTCGCAGCGTTTTGGTCAGGTCATCATGTTGTTGCTCTGCTACTTCCTTTCTTGCTGGCTCACTCGCTGCTGCTGTACCCTGTACGTACGTGCGTGCTATGCTGTGTGTGTCTGAGTGTCTCTCTCTGCCATGCAAGTAGAGTATACGTACCACTACCAGAGACATGATGGGGTTGAGACTTGAGAGAAGAGATGGTCGCAAGAAAAGGCTTGTTTGTACTGTTTGTGTGTGCAGGGGAGGGAGGCAGCTCGGGTTGAGCGAGAGGGAAAGAGATCGATCTTTGTTTCGTTGTTGCAGGGGCGGCACAGGCAGTTGCGCCACGAAAGGCTGCTTTTTGTTTGCTCGCCTGCTAGCTACTCCCTCCGAACGTTCGGTCGCAGAAATGGATATATCTAGACGTATTTTAGTTCTAGATACATCCATTTCCGAAACAAGTAATTTCAAACGGAGAGAGCACCGGTGGCGTCTGTGTCTGTCACAAGGGCAAGGGCAAGGGCAAGAGAATATAGGTGAACTTTTGTTCTCACTCTTTGCACTTTTGAACCCAACAACTTCTCCTCGCCTGCGGCTTCGGCTTCAAGCGTGTTCCCGCCTTGAGCCTCACAGCTTCGGCTCCAAGGAAGCATGGGGCATCTGCACGAAAGCTACGTCTACCAAACAAATGGAGACTAATCCGGCTATAGGATGTTAATGTCTCATGTTCATACCACAAGTAGTAGCAAAACTTAACCACAACGAGAAGCTACTGCTGGTTGGAGACTAATGTGGCTGGCCTCATGATGTTAATGTCTCATGTTCATACTGCAAGCACTAGCAAGCTTAACCACAACTGGCTTCAGTTCAGCCTAGTGAGGGCCCTAATCGATGGACGTATGCTGATCAGTGAGGTGATGGTGCTGCCTTGCCAACCTCGATCAGGTGTGTGTCAAGTCACATCTCACCAACTCAGTGTGTTTGCCACTAATGGCGGCAGAGCCTCGTTAATTAACCTCCTCATGCGTGGCATCCGTTGCCGACAAAAGCCAAAGCTACTACCGTGCATTCTCACTTTCCATTTCGCGCTATGCAAGTAGAGTAGAGTATCCTTTATTAGAAAGGCACGAAAGCAAAGTCGCTATATATGAAACGCCAAAATGGCTCTTTCTATCCCTCCCTGAATTGTAATTATCCTGATCTCCCAGTGAACAAGCACGGGCTAGTGGTGACGGGAGTTGTTTAAGCTGTGGTGGTGGCGAGCTCACTCCATCATCATCAAGGACTCTCCACTACGATGTGAACATCTCTGACTCATCGCTCCGGGCTCCGGCTGGCTGGCCTATGGTGTTTGTCTGGCTCGACAGACACACCGTCGAGGCAATTAAAGCGTCTGTGGAAGGGCAGCTGGAAGCTGCTGCACTGCTTTCTGCCGCGCATTCAACGCGAAGCTCGCAGAGGACAGGACCCTTCTTCCTTCCCGCTCCCGTCGCGTTGCTTGCTTGATCGAGCATCATTTCAGCGGGGAAAAAGGGGACGGAGGAGCAGACGATGGATGGATGCGGTGTCCATGGATCCGCGACAAAGCGACTGGCCGACGCGATTGCTACCAAATCATGGCCAGAAAGGGGCGTACCATCATGCTCGACTCTGGGGGCACCAGTCAAGACACGAGATGATGACGCTAGGCCTAATAGCGAGACGGGACCGCCCCTAAGCTGCAGCTGGAATTAGAGCGTTGCCTACCGTGCCGTACCAGCTAGGATGGGCTGCGGGCGACGACGACCATGTTTTCATGATGGTTTCTCTGGGAGAGAGTAGTGGAGGCTCGGCAACAGCAAATTATTTTGATATATATTCGCCTCATAGGTCAAACTTGAATCTCCTTTCTGATTCGAGCTGACACGGCGAACCATGCGCACTCAAGGAAGTACCAGTTGGCTTGCTAGTAGTGTCGCTGCTGTTGGTAGACAGTAAAACGTTTTGTAAAAGAGGGACAGCGTCTATTACTGGAAGTAGCAAATGTGAGCCCCTGTACGTCCACGGGCAGCGCCTGACAGGTCGAACCCCATTTCTCCGCATCCACTACCATACTCTCCATATCTCAATACCCAAATCCAATCCATGGGAATCCATACAGGACGATCATACAACGCAAATTCATGTATTGAGTCTTGGTCGGGCGTTCCGACCAACATGTTGCGGGCATGCTCAGAGCCGGCACTGACCGACGACGCATTTGCAGCTGCGGCGAGTCCGCAATCATGGACGCGTCTGGGATGGCTTGCGAGAAGCTCAAATCCAGGATGCCCGGCCACTGGGAGGGCGGAATAGAGTCGGGCTCCGCCGACAAGTTGCTCATCCCGGCGGGCACAACCTCTAGATTGGTGGCTGTCACGGCGAAGTCCATGTCCTCGGCAGCGGGAACGAAGGGCACCTCAGGATCAGCCGCCTCCGCAGCTGCCTTCGCCTCCGGTGGCCCTCCTTGCATGCAAGGTTCTTCGCGTAGTTAAACGAGCTAAAATATTTTTGGCTCATTCAGTCCAGACTCTGAGCCGAGAACACAACAGGTTCCAAAAACCCGACAAGTATACGTCCTAATTATAAGCTTTTACGAGCAAAATGTTAGCATAAGAAAGCTCTCGGTAAATCATTGAACAACAAAGTAAAAAAGCTCCCAAAATAACCTTTCATCCACGAAGAGCTGACGGTTAAGTTAAAACACTCAGCTGATGGTTAAGTTAAAAACACTCAAATGGTTCCAGCAGATAGCACACACGATATAAAACAATCGCTAAATGACCTTTCATCGACGAACAGCTGACATTTAAGTTAAAACACTCAAATGGTACCAGAAGATAGCACACCCAGTATAAAACAACACAGGCTCGCTAAATAACCTTCCATCCACGAACAACTGACAGTTAATTAAGTTAAAACACTCATAGTTCCAGAAGATAGAACACCCAGTATAAAACGACACAGGCTCGCTAAATAACCTTTCATCCACAAAGTTCAAACTTGAAACACTCAAAAGGATCCAGAAGAAGTCTCACCCTAGTATAAAAGCTCAGCGAATCATATCATATAAGAACTCATTACGTGAAGATTTACTACATACATAAATCATAAAAGGACTTTAGGGTATAGACCTGTACATGATTGCTTGAGAGTCAAAGAGTCAAAACCAATTTCCAACTAAAAAAATCGTTTCCTACACTGTTGCTGTTGAGAGCAACAACTTCCAGTTTTGTGTGAACAGCCTGATAACAAAATAGTTGCTATTTGCTGATAAATCTGGACAATCCCCAAGAAGATGTGATATATATGCACAGTCATACATCAAAACCTGGCATCGCAAACTGTGATGCGAAAGCCTCGACCAGGTTACCGAGCTCTATAATGTCCTTATTGTTCTCCAGGCCTCTTAGAAATTCCTTCTGCACTTTTCCGTGTTGTTTCAGAACACTGCCAGCTATCTGTGTCGCCCTGATGAGGAAGTCTGCAATCACCTCGAAGTCATCTTCAAGGCAACCTCTAGTAGTCATTGCAGGTGTTCCTGCATCATACAGCACCATGATGATAAGCAGCAGGCAAATACTACTTACTTTCTGTTCACATACACAAACAGAAGACAGTAAACAAAATGACATGTTATAAGAACTAACCAATACGCACGCCACCGGGAGATATTGAGCCATTGTCCCCATATATCGGTGTCTTGTTTATAGAGATGTGGCACAGCTCACAGACCTTCTCAAAGTTCTTCCCTGTCAAAATGATGGAGGACAACTTTATAAGCCACATGCATCACCACTTCACAGAAAACTTTTACAAGAGAAGAAGAATTATGCATTACTTTGAAAAACTAAAAGTGATGCCTAACATACAATATTATTTGAATATTTGCTGAACTGCAAGCCACATAACCATTTTACTTTCTGACTTTGTGTCCATTAGTCAATATGAAACCGAATTTGCATCTTCTTAGAAGATAATTAAGGGAATACTTGATACATTGCAATAATAAAGTCAGAAAACAAGTACGCTGCAAATTGGAAGATAGAATTATACCGGTCAAGCCAAAAGTTCTGAGGTCCCAAAGCACCAAGTGATTATCAGTGCCACCAGTAACCAATCTGCATTTTCTTCTGAGCAAGGCCGATGCCAAAGCTTGAGCATTTTTCTTAACTTGTTGAATGTATGCTTTATATTCAGGCGTCGCAACTTGCTTCAGCGTTATCGCTAAAGCAGCAATATGGTTATTATGCGGCCCTCCTTGCAGTGAAGGGAATACAGCGAAATTTATCTTATCCTCAAAATCATAATCATTTTCATCCCCTTGAGAAAAAGATCCACCTCGCTTCCTCATATTCTTCCCTTTCCTGAAAAATATTATTCCACCTCTAGGACCCCTTAGGTTCTTGTGAGTAGTTGATGTAACAACGTCACAGTAGTCGAATGGACTGCGACATTCCTGCGAAAGCAATAATAAGAAACAGCTATCAGCAGGCAGTAATGCTTAGCTAGCAAAGTGTGACAAGGTTCAAAAAACCGCAACACGGGAACTTTTTTCTTTTGATGGTGTGAACATCAAAATAGTGGAACTAATACCTAGATTAAGCAGTAGAAGCAATTCAGACAATCTTTCAGAAGGTTTGAGTGTTCATAGATAACATAAAAGTGCAACAAACAGCACGGGAGCAAGAATAAATGTTCTAATGGCTTAGTTCAGCATGACTACATCACCAAGAAAACGAACAAGTAGCATGCTAATCAATATGAACATTTATCACTAAGGAACTGAGTTCTTTCAGGCTGAAAATAAGTTTTAATGGTGTTCTTATACAACTCAAGGGGATGGTTTCTATGGTCTATTCTAATGATAATATCAAATCATATATGCTCCATAAGAAGAATTGCCTCATAGTATTTGTATAACCATCAGATACCAGCCAATTAAGAAATGATGCAATCATGAATGAGATGGCACAGCAGAAAATATGCTTGTCACTTTTGTTGTAACAGAAGTGCTATATGGAACAGGTGATTTTGCACTGATACAGCCTTAGACTAAGTTACAATGATGTCATGAAAAACAATATGTCAAGCATGAATCACCATGACAGACAGCTCCAAAGGCCTCCTAATTACATCCTCGTCATTTCAATTAATTTACATCATCATTCCTGAATTTGCACAAACCAAACCAATCAAGAACAAAGGCCCTACAAAAAGCATCCTTCAATTTGAGGTAATGCTTTGGCCAAACAAATTCAAATGTTAGCTGATCTAAACTGGACAAGTGGACATGCAAACATAACAAACAATACTACCTCGCATCTTGCCACAAAAAATTATGTTCAAACTCAGTAATGATAAGCCCATAGCTAAATAGTTTCAGGATTGCCGTCAAAATCTAATCAATGTAATCACTATATATGTTAAACGGACTACAAATAAAGGATAACAGAAACGAGGGGATAATCTTTGAAATAGGACATTATCAAAGCACAAAGATAAGCAATAGCTTTGCCATACGGACAAACAGCACAAGGTAATGCAATTGCAGAATCACAACTAGTTTTCCCAGCTATAGCTATTGTGAGAGGTACCTACTACACATTCAGAACACAATATGCAATCAAACTGTAACCGTGAGATAATTAAACAAAATTGCCGTAACAGAAGTCAATGTACCTTTGCTGCAACAAGTCCGCTAATATGCGCCATGTCGCACATGAGCACTGCACCACACTTATCAGCTATCAGCCTCATCCGTGCAAAGTCCCATTCCCTGGGGTAGGAACTCCCACCACAGATAAGAATCTTGGGGTGGAAATCCATTGCCCGGTCCTCAAGCTTGTCATAATCAATATAGCCAGTCTGTGGATTCACCTTGTATGACAAGCTTTCAAAGAATATCGAGGCGCCAGACACCTTCTTACCACTAGGCGTGTAGTATCCGTGGCTGACATGGCCACCAGACGGCGGCTCAAGGCCCATGATACGGTCATTGGGTAGGAGAAGCCCTGTGTAGACAGCCAGGTTTGCGGAGGTGCATGAGTAGGGCTGGACATTGACACCCCAGCAGGCGGGGTCGAGGCCGAAGGCGGTGCAGGCGCGCTCGTGGCAGAGGCGCTCGATGGCGTCGATGTGCTGGTTCCCGCCGTAGTACCGAGCGCCCGGGTGCCCCTCGGAGTACTTGTTGGTGAGGTGGCTGCCGAGGGCGTCGAGCACGGCGCGGCAGACGAAGTTCTCCGAGGCGATGAGCTCGATGCCGCGCACCTGGCGCTCCCTCTCGCGCTCCATGAGCGCGTGCACATCCGGGTCGGCCTCCGCGAGCGGCTGGTTCCCCCACGCGCGGACCGCGCCGCGCCGCGCCTCCAGATCCGCGCCCGACGCCTGGCGCTTGGCGGGGCGCAGGGCCGCCGCGGACGATGACGAGCAGGAGGAGGTCTCCCCTCCCCCGCCGCCGCCGTAGAGGCCGCGGCGCGGGCGCTTGACGCAGAGCGAGTGGCCGAGGAGCGAGAAGTGCTGGTCGGCGCCCTCGTCGTCCCCGTCCTCGCCGTCGCCGCCGCCCCCGACGCTGCCCTCCGTCTTGACGTCGTCCGAGTCGTCGAACAGCCGCAGCGGCGTGGCGGCGCGCGCGTGCACGCGCGCGTGGGCGTGCGGGTGGAGCCCGAGCGAGAGGTCCGACGACTCTGGCCGCGAGAGATCCATGCCTTCCTCCAAAATTCTCCCCAAATCACCTCACGGGAAACCGCAACCCTAGCCAATCACACACAGCTCAGGAACAGCACCAGCAACAACAGCACGGGGCGCGGGGGCTACAGCAGCGGCGGAGACGAGCGGCGGCGGGGGTGGGCGGGGCAGCGGCGGAGGGAAGCATGGGCCGGCTCGGGGATCGGGGGTCGGGGTTTGGGGATCCCGCGGGCACGCGGCGCTCACGACGGACGCGGTGTTTGGAATCTGATGAGACGGAGTGGAGGAGGAGGAGGAGGGAGGAAGGCAAGGGGGGGTTTGATTGGCTTGGTTGTATCGACGAGGGCCAGGCGATGGAAGGGACGGGGACGGGTTGGTGATGTGGTGGTGCGGCCGGGGAATGGAATGCGGACGGGGGGACGCACCTGGATGGGATACCGGACGGGGCCGGTGCGCGCGCCCGCGGGCCCCGGCCACGCGCCAGTGGCGGCCCGCTTGGGCTCGTGGGCTCGGACCGGGTCGCGGGGTCCGGGCGATGACTTTGTGTGCTCCGATCGCATCGCGCTGGCTGGCCGCCTGCGAACGTTCGTTCTCACTGGCGTCATCAGTGCAAAGGGGTCCCGTTGCTATTTTATTATTATTATTTATTTTTTAATTTCGGAGATTGTTCTTTTTGTTTGTTTATTGAGGAGAGATGAGATCTTTTTCTTTTGTGGATTGAAAAGTACGGAAGATGAGGTGTACGTGCATTGACTAATGAGGGCTCGCTCTGCCCAAAACTTGGGCGTCCGATCCGCCCATGATCCATGCGTTTGTGTATTAAATTAAAGAGAGATCTCATTTTCCCTTTTTGTGCATGTGGTTCGAGTTCTTGATTATGTGGATGAACCTGCTTGTGTTTTCAGGTATGTTCAGGGCGAAGGCGTTTGATCTGGACAGAGTACAGATGCACTCTCATTTCGCACAAAAATAAAACAGTACAGATACACTCGATCTTCCTTGCTCAGCACGCGAGTGGCCCCCGGCCAGATACGGCCCTTGAGCAGATCTCGGCGAGCACGCTTCAAACCTACGTAGACCATTTTAGCTCAAAATTGAATTGATATAGATTACTTTTGACAAAATACAGTACAATTCAGCATCTACTCGGCTCGGCTCAGCTTGATCCCGAAAGGTCTTAAATCATAAACTATACAAGTCAGATACCCTTCGTTTTCTTTTGCAAAAAAGAAAAGAAAATATTATCTGGCGAACTTCGGCTAGGAGGCCAATCCCAACGAACGTCTTCCCCGCTGCACGTATCTTGGCGCAAAACGTGCATTGCCACTGGACCGAGGAGGCGGGAGGGAGGGTTGTGAACTTTTGTGTTTACACATCCCGAAGCTAATTTGTTTCTTAATTCATCCAAGAATTCTGATTTTTCTTTACTTTCTGACATGGCGGTTTTCTTATTTATACCATGGCATATTATTACTATTATTAACATGGTGTTTTTATTTTAAGAGGATGGTAATTTTTGTTATTCAGAGGATGGCAATTGATTATTGAGAGGATGTTATTCTTAGTTTTAATTAATGGCGTGTCATTTTTATTACTAAGCGCATGACATTTTTATTATTAATAGGATGGCATTTTTATTATAAAGAGGATGCATTTTTATTTCTAATGACATGACAGTTTTTATTGGGGCTTATCTAGATAAACCTTTTTTATCTAGAGGATGGCCGTTTGATAAAGTAGCATGGTAAATTTTCACATTCTCAAAGCATATCATTTATTTATAATTTATGTGCTTTTGTTTTTTCATGTCATTTCTTATCTAGAGGATGACAGTTTTAAAGTTTAGCATGGCAATATTATAATATTAAATATCCCCCGCAATAAAACATTATAATATTAAATAAAAACAGTTAACTTTGCCTTTTGGGTGTTCGAGGGGGTTCGTCCTGCCTGCCCCCTAGTGAATGAGCCAAGGAAAACGTTCGCTGGAAGCTCCCTCTCGGTTGACGTTCCCAAGCAATTGGGGTGAAAAAAAGGCTGCATTTTCAGACAGAGCCCTCTACAACGCGCACCGTTCACCAGCACATAAATTCAGTGGAAGTGCGTTTTTTCTAACACGGCGGCGTTGAGGTGTGTTGGGCCTGCCTCGTTCGAAACGGTGCCAATCGCGTTTACGTCGGGTCGACGTTCAGTATATTTGCTATTCCAATACCGGCATGAAAAAAGCCATACAAATGTCATTCGCCCAGGAGCGTGGAAAGGGACCCGGCGGTAAAGCACAAAGCACAGGAAGCAAGTCTAGGTTCGACCACACACGTTAGTATACATGCTACTCCCTCCGTTCAGGATTACTGGTCGTAGAAATGGATATATCTAGACGTATTTTAGTTCTAGATACATCCATTTTCGAGACAAGTAATTTTGAACGAAGGGAGTACTAGCACAATGGTTACATTCGTCTTAACCAGGCAACCAGGGCCAGGTTCGATGTATCTGCACTAGCACAGCAGACAACGTTAGGAATGGTTTTACTCCAAACAAGAATTGAGAATCCCCAAAAAAATCAGAATGGTTTTCTCATTGACTGCTGCTAACACCGCACTGCCCATTGATAACATATGAGAGCATCTACAGCGTGCGCCTCAAACCGTCTCAAACGCCCAGCGGGCGTTCCGGTCAATATCGGTCACAAAAAACCGATCCAGCCTGGCGTCTCAAACCGGCCTCAAACGTCCAGGCCGTTCGTGTTTGATCCTCATATGCAGCCCAAATGTACGGCTGATATGGGACGGTCCGGTCCCGCCAGGGCACGTCAGCCCGACCCACCATCAACCCCACGGCGTCCTCACAAAAAAACCAATCCGTCCCCTCTTTGAACCCTAGCGCCCACTTCACTGTCCTCTCTCTCATTTCGTCATCTCTCTCTCTCCTCGATTCCAATCCAATCCGGTGACATGTTGAGCTCCGGCAGCCACTCCGGCTCCGACCTCGACGTTGACGAGGAGTTGGCCCTCCGGATTGCGTTGGACCGGTCGGAGGTGAACACCGGGGGCAGCTTCGGATCTGCACCGTCACCGCTCCAGTGCCAGCGCAGTGCAGATGCCGGAGCTGACCCCTCTAGGGTCGCGCGCAGCTCCCCTAGGGCAGCACAATCAGCCCCGCCCCGCGCCGACCCCTTCCCCTGCCGGCCACTGCTCCGCGCGGGGCAGCGTTGGGTGTTAGTGCCCGCTCCGCCGGCCCGCAAGCGCACTCCGGAATTGGAGGCGCGCGCCGCCTGCCATGAAAGGCAGCAAGCAAGGGAGAGGGACGCAGAGCAGTCCGCGCGTCGCTGTCGCGGGCTGCCGGCGAAGCTCGACGAGGACGAGCGGCTCCTCGTTTGGGTCTACCGTTGGTCGCTGATGACGGCGGAAACGGACGCTCGCCGCCTACGTCGGAAGAACGCGAAGGCGCTCCGGCTTGCCATTGGGCAGTCAGAGCGCGAGGCGGCAGAGGCGGCTCAGGTGGGGCCAAGAGATACGTCTCCAACGTATTTATAATTTTTTATTGTTTCATGCTATTATATTATCAATCTTGGATGTTTTATATACATTTACAAGCAACTTTATATATCTTTTGGGACTAACCTATTAACTTAGTGCCCAGTGACGGTTGCTGTTTTTTTGCTTGGTTTTGAGTTTATAGAATATCAGTACCAAATGAAGTCCAAATGCCACGAAAGTTTTGAAGATTTTTTTTCTGGCAATAAGAGACCCTGGAAGTTTCTAGAGGCCACGAGAAGACGAAGGTGAAGGAAATATGCCCTAGAGGCAATAATAAAGTTGTTATTTTATATTTCCATATATCATGATAAATGTTTATTATTCATGCTAGAACTGTATTAACCGAAAACTTGATACATTTGTGGATACATAGACAAAACACCGTGTCCCTAATAAGCCTCTACTAGACTAGCTCGTTAATCAAAGATGGTTAAGTTTCCTAACCATAGACATGTGTTGTTATTTGATGAACGGGATCACGTCATTAGGAGAATGATGTGATGGACAAGACCCATCCGTTAGCTTAGCATATTGATCGTTCAGTTTTATTGCTATTGCTTTCTTCATGTCAAATACATATTCGACTATGAGATTATGCAACTTCCGGATACCGGAAGAATACCTTGTGTGCTATCAAACGTCACAACGTAACTGGGTGATTATAAAGATGCTCTACACGTATCTCCGAAGGTGTTTGTTGGGTTGGCATAGATCGATATTAGGATTTGTCACTCCGAGTATCGGAGAGGTATCTCTGGGCCCTCTCGGTAATGCACATCATAAGAAGCCTTGCAAGCAAAGTGACTAATGAGTTAGTTGCGGGATGATGTATTACGGAACGAGTAAAGAGACTTTCCGGTAATGAGATTGAACTAGGTATGAAGATACCGACGATCGAATCTCGGGCAAGTAACATACCGATGACAAAGGGAATAACGTATGTTGTCATAGCGGTTCGACCGATAAAGATCTTTGTAGAATATGTAGGAGCCAATATGAGCATCCAGGTTCCTCTATTTGTTATTGACCAGAGAGGTGTCTCGGTCATGTCTACATAGTTCTCGAACCCGTAGGGCCCGCACGCTTAACGTTCGATGACGATTTAGTATTATATGAGTTATGTGATTTGGTAACCGAATGTTGTTCGGAGTCCCGAATGAGATCACGGACATGACGAGGAGTCTCGAAATGGTCAATAGGTAAAGATTGATATATAGGACGATAGTATTCGGACACCGGAAGTGTTCCGGAGGGTACCAGGTACTTATCGGGGCACCGGAAAGGAGTTTCGGGCACCCACGGCAAAGATAATGGCCTTATGGGCCAAGTGAGGGAACACACCAGCCCTGGTGCGCCCCTATAGAGGCCAGCCCTATGAGGAGGAGAAGGAAAGAGGGAAGGGTAAGGAAAGTGTGGATTAGGATTCCTACTTCCTTCCCTCTCCCCCCCTTTCCTTCCCCTCGGTTATATATGGCAAGGGGGCGCGCGGCTTGGGAGGGACTCCAAGTAGGACTCCTCCTACTTGGGCGCCTCCTATGGCTGCTCATCCCTCCCTCCCACCTATATATATGAGGAGAGGGGCGCCTAGCACACACCAGACAATTGCCTAGCCGTATGCGGCGCCCTTCTCCACTGTTTACCACCTCGGTCATATTTTCATAGTGCTTAGGCGAAGCCCTGCGGAGATCACTTCATCATCACCATCACCACGCCATCGTGCTGACGGAACTCATTTACTACCTCGGCACCTTGCTGGATCAAGAAGGCGAGGGATGTCACCGAGCTGAACGTGTGCAGAACTCGGAGGTGTCGTACGTTTGGTACTCGATCGGTGGAGCGCGAAGAAAGTTCAACTACATCAACTGCGTTGTGAAACGCTTCCACTTACGGTCTACGAGGGTACGTAGACACACTCTCCCCTCTCGTTGCTATGCATCTCCTAAATAGATCTTGCGTGAGCGTAGGATTTTTTTTGAAATTGTATGCTACGTTTCCCAACAGTGGTATCCGAGCCAGGTCTATGCGTAGATGATATGCATGAGTAGAACACAAAGAGTTGTGGGCGGTGATCGTCATACTGCTTACCACCATTTTCTTATTTTGATCCGGCGGTATTGTTGGATGAAGCGGCCCATACCAACCTTACATGGCCACGTTCATGAGACCGGTTCCACCGACAGACATGCAACTAGTTTTGCACAAAGGTGGCTGGCGGGTGTCTGTTTCTCCAACTTTAGTTGAATCGAATTTGACTGCGGCCGGTCTTTGTTGGAGGTTAAAACAGAAAACTTGATAAATCACCGTTGTGGTTTTGATGCGTAGGTAAGAACGGTTCTTGCTAGAAGCCCGTAGCAGCCACGTAAAACTTGCAACAAAAAAGTAGAGGACGTCTAACTTGTTTTTGCAGGGCATGTTGTGATGTGATATGGTCAAGACATGATGTGATATACCTTATTGTATGAGATGATCATGTTTTGTAAAAGTTACTGGGCAACCGGCAGGAGCCTTATGGTTGTCTCTTTATTGTATGAAATGCAAATGCCATGTAATTGCTTTACTTTATCACTATGCGTTAGCGATAGTTGTAGAATCAATAGTTGGCGAGACGACCATGACGCTACGATGGAGATCAAGGTGTCAAGCCAGTGACGATGGAGATCATAACAATGCTTTGGAGATGGAGATCAAAAGCACAAGACGATGATGGCCATATCATGTCAACATATTTTGATTGCATGTGATGTTTATCTTTTATGCATCTTATTTTGCTTAGTACAGCGGTAGCATTATAAGATGATCCCTTCACTAAATTTCAAGGTATAAGTGTTCTCCCTGAGTATGCACCGTTGCGACAGTTCATCGTGTTGAGACACCACATGATAATCGGGTGTGATAGACTCTACGTCCACATACAACGGGTGCAAGACAGTTTGCACATGCGGAATACTCGGGTTAAACTTGACGAGCCTGACATGTACAGACATGGCCTCGGAACACTGGAGACCGAAAGGTCGAACGTGAATCATATAGTAGATATAATCAACATAGAGATGTTCACCATTGATGACTACTCCATCTCATGTGATGATCGGACATGACTTGAGGGATGTCTATCTAAGTGGGAGTTCTTAAGTAATTTGATTAACTGAACTTTAATTTATCATGAACTTAGTCCTGATAGTATTTGCAAATTATGTTGTAGATCAATAGCTCGCGTTGTAGCTCCCCTATGTTTTTGATATGTTCCTAGAGAAAACTAAGTTGAAAGATGATAGTAGCAATGATGCGGACTGGGTCCGTGATCTGAGGATTATCCTCATTGCTGCACAGAAGAATTATGTCCTTGATGCACCGCTAGGCGACAGACCTGTTGCAAGAGCTGATGTAGATGTTATGAACGTTTGACAAGCTCGGTATGATGACTACTTGATAGTTTAGTGCGCCATGCTTTATGGCTTAGAACCGGGACTTCAAAAATGTTTTGAACGCCACGGAGCATATGAGATGTTCCAAGAGCTGAAATTGGTATTTCAGACTCATGCCCATGTCGAGAGGTATGAGACCTCTGACAAGTACTTTGCCTGCAAGATGGAGGAGAATAGCTCAGCCAGTGAGCATGTACTCAGAATGTCTAGGTACTACAATCGCTTGAATCAAGTGGGAGTTAATCTTCCAGATAAGATAGTGATTGACAGAGTTCTCTTGTCACTATCACCAAGCTACTAGAACTTCGTGATGAACTATATTATGCAAGGGATGACAAAAATAATTCCCGAGCTCTTCGCGATGCTGAAATTGGGGAAGGTAGAAATCAAGAAAGAGCATCAAGTGTTGATGGTTAACAAGACCACTAGTTTCAAGAAAAAGGGCAAAGGGAAAAGAAAAGGGAACTTCAAGAAGAATGGCAAGCAAGTTGCCACTCGCGTGAAGAAGCCTAAAGCTAGACCCAAGCCTGAAACTGAGTGCTTCAACTGCAAAGGAAATGGTCACTGGAACCGGAACTACCCCAAATACTTGGCGGATAAGAAGAATGGCAAAGTGAACAAAAGTATATTTGATATACATGTTATTGATTGTACTTTACTAGTGTTCGTAATAACCCCTGGGTATTTAATACCAGTTCAGTTGCTAAGATTAGTAACTCGAAACAGGAGTTGCAGAATAAACATAGACTAGTTAAGGGAGAGGTGACGATGAATGTTGGAATTGATTACAAGGTTGATATGATCAACATCGCACACTCACTCTACATTCGGGATTAGTATTGAACCTAAATAAATGTTATTTGGTGTTTGCGTTGAGCATGAATATGATTAGATCATGTTTTTTACAATACGGTTATTCATTTAAGTCAGAGAATAATTGTTGTTCTGTTTACATGAATAAAACTTTCTATGGTCATACACCCAATGTTAATGGTTTATTGAATCTCGATCATAGTCATACACATATTCATAATATTGATGCCAAAAGATGCAAAGTTGATAATTATAGTGCGACATATTTGTGGCACTGCCATTTAGGTCATATTGGTGTAAAGTGCATGAAGAAACTCCATGCAGATGGGCTTTTGGAATCACTTGATTATGAATCATTTGATACTTGCGAACCATGCCTCATGGGCAAGATGACTAAAACTCCGTTCTCCGGAACAATGGAGCGAGCTAATGACTTATTGGAAATAATACATACCGATGTATGCGGTCCGATGAGTGTTGAGGCTCGCGGCGGGTATCGTCATTCTCTGATCTTCACAGATGATTTAAGCAGATATGGGTATATCTATTTGATGAAACACAAGTCTGAAACATTTGAAAAGTTCAAAGAATTTCAAAGTGACGTAGAGAATCATCATAACAAGAAAATAAATTTTCTACGATCTGATCACGGAGGCGAATATTTGAGTTACGAGTTTGGCCTTCATTTAAAACAATGTGGAATAGTTTCACAACTCAAGCCACGTGGAACACCACAGCGTAATGGTGTGTCCGAACGTTGTAACCGTACTTTATTAGATATGGTGCGATCTATGATGTCTCTTACCGATTTACCACTATCGTTTTGGGGTTATGCATTAGAGACAGTTGCATTCACGTTAAATAGGGCACTGTCTAAATCCGTTGAGATGACACCGTATGAACTATGGTTTGGCAAGAAACCTAAGTTGTCGTTTCTTAAAGTTTGGGGTTGCGATGCTTATGTGAAAAAGCTTCAGCCTGATAAGGTCAAACCCAAATCGGAGAAGTGTGTCTTCATAGGATACCCAAAAAAACTGTTGGGTACACCTTCTACCACAGATCCAAAGGCAAGATCTTTGTTGTTAAGAATGGATCCTTTCTAGAGAAGGGTTTCTCTCGAAAGAAGTGAATGGGAGGAAAGTAGAACTTGATGAGGTAATTGTACCGTCTCTCGAATTGAAAAGTAGCTCATCATAGAAAACCGTTCCAGTGATGCCTACACCAACTAGACGGGAAACTAATGATGATGATCATGAAACTTCAGATCAAATTACTACTGAACCTTGTAGGTCAACCAGAGCATGATCCGCACTAGAGTGGTACGGTAATCTTATTCTGGAAGTCATGTTATTAGACCATGGCGAACCTACGAACTATGAAGAAGCTATGATGAGCCCAGATTCCGATAAATGTCTTGAGGCCATGAAATCTGAGGTAGGATCCATGTATGAGAACAAAGTGTGGACTTTGGTGGACTTGCCTGATGATCGGCAAGCCATTGAGAATAAATGGATCTTCAAGAGGAAGACATACGTCGATGTTAGTGTTACTATCTACAAAGCTCGACTTGTCTCGAAAAGGTTTTTCGACAAGTTCAAGGTGTTGACTACGATGAGATTATCTCACTCATAGCGATGCTTAAGTCTGTCCGAATCATGTTAGAAATTGCCACATTTTATGAAATCTGGCAAATGGATGTCAAAACTGCATTCCTTAATGGATTTCTTAACGAAGAGTTGTATATGATGCAACCAAAAGGTTTTGTTGATCTTAAAGGTGCTAACAAAGTGTGCAAACTCCAGCGATCCATCTATGGACTGGTGCAAGAATCTCGGAGTTGGAATATACGCTTTGATAAGGTGATCAAAGCATACGGTTTTATACAGACTTATGGTGAAGCCTGTATTTACAAGAAAGTGAGTGGGAGCTCTGTAGCATTTCTGATATTATATGTGGATGACATATTGTTGATTCGAAATGATATAGAATTTCTGGATAGCATAAAAGGATACCGGAAATAATAATTTTTCAATGAAAGACCTCGGTGAAGCTGCTTATATAATAGGCATCAAGATCTATAAAGATAGATCAAGACGCTTGATAAGATTTTACAATGAGTACATACCTTGACAAGATTTTGCAGGAGTTCAAAATGGATCGGACAAAGGAGTTCTTGCCTGTATTGTAAGGTGTGAAGTTGAGTAAGACTCAAAGCCCGACCACGTCATAAGATAGAGAGAGAGAGAATGAAAGTCATTCCCTATGCCTCAGCCATAGGTTCTATAAAGTATGCCATGCTGTGTACCAGACCTATTGTGTACCTTACCATGAGTTTGGCAAGGGGGTACAATAGTGATCCAGGAGTAGATCACTGGACAACGGTCAAAATTATCCTTAGAGGACTAAGGAAATATTTCTCGGTTATGGAGGCGTCGTAAAGAGTTATGTCGATGCAAGTTTTGACACCGGTCTGGATGACTCTGAGTCTCGATCTGGATACATATTGAAAGTGGGAGCAATAAGCTAGAGTAGCTCCGTGCAGAGCATTGTAGACATAGAATTTTGCAAAATACATACGGATCTAAATGTGGCAGACCCGTTGACTAAAACTTCTCTCACAAGAAAAACATGATCACACCTTAGTACTCTTTGGGTGTTAATCACATAGCGATGTGAACTAGATTATTGACTCTAGTAAACCCTTTGAGTGTTGGTCACATGGCGATGTGAACTAGATTATTGACTCTAGTGCAAGTGGGAGACTGAAGGAAATATGCCCTAGAGGCAATAATAAAGTTGTTATTTTATATTTCCTTATATCATGATAAATATTTATTATTCATGCTAGAATTGTATTACCCGGAAACTTGATACATGTGTGGATACATAGACAAAACACCATGTCCCTAGTAAGCCTCAAGTAGCACTAGTGCAGGATGCTGCTAACGCGACACTACGATCAAAGACCCTTCGACGAAACTGTGTGCGATGCAATAATCGCAAACGGTGGTGTAAAAAAACCGTCAAAAAAGGTGCAAAATGTTTGTGATGACGGATGCATCAAACACGGTTCGGATTTTAGTTGCGTGTGCGATGCAGGGCATACGGTTCAGTTCAACTAACTGTTTGTGATGAGGAGGAACAAAAGAAACGGGCAGCCAGATGAAGGTGTGTGCGATATAAGGCATACGGTTCACTCGGACGAACTGTTTGTTATTAGGCAACACAAAAGAAACGGGCAGCCAGATGAAGGTGTGTGCGATGTACAACATACGGTTCACTCGGATGAACTGTTTGTGATTAGGCAACGCAAAAGAAATGGTCAGCCAGATCAAGGTGTGTGCGATATACGGCATGCGGTTCACTCGGCCTTGTTGTCAGTGTGTGGCCTCTGTGGCAACCGTTCGCTCCCCACTAGCCTCTTCTTGTACCGTGGCAACCGTCCACCGCCTCTTCGCCTTTCCCTCTCGATTTGGAACTGCTGTCGCACGCTCTTCCTCCCTCCATTTGCCTTCACCCTTCCTTCTGCATTGTTCGATTATCTTCTCCATGGAGGGAACTGGAGGAAATATGCCCTAGAGGCAATAATAAAGTTATTATTTATTTCCTTATTTCATGATAAATGTTTATTATTCATGCTAGAATTGTATTAACCGAAAACATGATACATGTGTGAATACATAGACAAACAGAGTGTCACTAGTATGCCTCTACTTGACTAGCTCGTTAATTAAAGATGGTTATGTTTCCTAGCCATAGACATGAGTTGTCATTTGATTAACGGGATCACATCATTAGGAGAATGATGTGATTGACTTGACCCATTCCGTTAGCTTAGCACACGATCGTTTAGTATTCTGCTATTGCTTTCTTCATGACTTATACACGTTCCTATGACTATGAGATT
This sequence comes from Triticum aestivum, assembly GCF_018294505.1. Classification (NCBI taxonomy): domain Eukaryota; kingdom Viridiplantae; phylum Streptophyta; class Magnoliopsida; order Poales; family Poaceae; genus Triticum; species Triticum aestivum. The sequence goes on along the minus strand of NC_057802.1, from coordinate 496,591,119 downwards.
ATGCAACTCCCGTTTACCGGAGGAACACTTTGTGTGCTACCAAATGTCACAACATAACTGGGTGATTATAAAGGTGCTCTACAGGTGTCTCTGAAGGTACTTGTTGGGTTGGCGTATTTCGAGATTAGGATTTGTCACTTCGATTGTCGGAGAGGTATCTCTAGGCCCACTCAGTAATGCACATCACTATAAGCCTTGCAAGCATTGTAACTAATGAGTTAGTTGCGGGATGATGTATTACGGAACGAGTAAAGAGACTTACCGGTAACGAGATTGAACTAGGTATTGAGATACTGACGATCGAATCTCGGGCAAGTAACATACCGATGACAAAGGGAACAATGTATGTTGTTATGCGGTTTGACCGATAAAGATCTTCGTAGAATATGTGGGAGCCAATATGAGCATCCAGGTTCCGCTATTGGTTATTGACCGGAGACGTGTCTCAGTCATATCTACATTGTTCTCGAACCCGTAGTGTCCGCACACTTAAAGTTCGATGACGGTTATATTATGAGTTTATGTGTTTTGATGTACCGAAGGTAGTTCGGAGTCCTGGATGAGATCGAGGACATGACGAGGAGTCTCGAAATGGTCGAGACGTAAAGATCGATATATTGGACGACTATATTCGGACATCGGAAAGGTTCCGAGTGATTCGGGTATTTTTCGGAGTACCGGAGAGTTACGGGAATTCGCCGGGGAGTATATGGGCCTTATTGGGCTTTAGGGGAAAGAGAGAGGAGAGGCTGCGTGCCCCCCAAGGCCTAGTCCGAATTGGACTAGGGGGAGGGGCTGCGCCCCTCCTTCCTTCTCTTCTCTCTCCCCTTTCCATTCCTTGACTCCTACTCCTACTACTTGGAAGGGGGGGAATCCTACTCCCGGTGGGAGTAGGACTCCTCCTAGGGCGCGCCATAGAGAGGGCCGACCCTCCCCCTCCTCCACTCCTTTATATACGGGGGAGGGGGGCACCCCTTGGAGAGACAACAATTGATCGTTTGATCTTTTAGCCGTGTGCGGTGCCCCCCTCCACCATAGTCCACCTCGATAATACTGTAGCGGTGCTTAGGCGAAGCCCTGCGTTGGTAGAACATCATCATCGTCACCACGCCGTCGTGCTGACGAAACTCTCCCTCAACACTCGGCTGGATCGGAGTTCGAGGGACGTCATCGGGCTGAACGTGTGCTGAACTCGGAGGTGCCGTGCGTTCGGTACTTGATCGGTCGGATCATGAAGACGTACGACTACATCAACCGCGTTGTGCTAACGCTTCCGCTTTCGGTCTACGAGGGTACGTGGACAACACTCTCCCCTCTTGTTGCTATGCATCACCATGATCTTGCGTGTGCGTAGGAAAATGTTTGAAATTACTACGTTCCCCAACAGTGGCATCCGAGCCTGGTTTTATGCGTAGAAGTCATATGCACGAGTAGAACACAAGTTAGTTGTGGGCGATACAAGTCATACTGCTTACCAGCATGTCATACTTTGGTTCGGCGGTATTGTTGGATGAAGCGGCCCGGACCGACATTACGCGTACGCTTACGCGAGACTGGTTTTACCGCCATGCTATGAACACAGGTGACTAGCGGGTGTCAGTTTCTCCAACTTTAGTTGAACCGAGTGTGGCTATGCCCGGTCCTTGCGAAGGTTAAAACAACACCAACTTGACAAACTATCATTGTGGTTTTGATGCGTAGGTAAGAACGGTTCTTGCTCAGCCCGTAGCAGCCACGTAAAATTTGCAACAACAAAGTAGAGGATGTCTAACTTGTTTTTGCAGGGCATGTTGTGATGTGATATGGTCAAGGCATGATGCTATATTTTATTGTATGAGATGATCATGTTTTGTAACCGAGTTATCGGTAACTGGCAGGAGCCATATGGTTGTCGCTTTATTGTATGCAATGCAAACGCCCTGTAATGCTTTACTTTATCACTAAGCGGTAGCGATAGTCGTAGAAGCATAAGTTGGCGAGACGACAACGATGCTACGATGGAGATCAAGGTGTCACGCCGGTGATGATGGTGATCATGACGGTGCTTCGGAGATGGAGATCACAAGCACAAGATGATGATGGCCATATCATATCACTTATATTGATTGCATGTGATGTTTATCTTTTATGCATCTTATCTTGCTTTGATTGACGGTAGCATTATAAGATGATCTCTCACTAAATTATCAAGGTATAAGTGTTCTCCCTAACTATGCACCGTTGCGAAAGTTCTTCGTGCTGAGACACCACGTGATGATCGGGTGTGATAGGCTCTACGTTCAAATACAACGGGTGCAAAACAGTTGCACACGCGGAATACTCATGTTAAACTTGACGAGCCTAGCATATAACAGATATGGCCTCGGAACACTGAGACTGAAAGGTCGAGCGTGAATCATATAGTATATATGATCAACATAGTGATGTTCACCATTGAAACTACTCCATCTCACATGATGATCGGACATGGTTTAGTTGATTTGGATCACGTGATCACTTAGAGGATTAGAGGGATGTCTATCTAAGTGGGAGTTCTTAAGTAATATGATTAATTGAACTTTAATTTATCATGAACTTAGTCCTGGTAGTATTAGCATATCTATGTTGTAGATCAATAGCTCGCGATGTTGCTCCCCATTTATTATTATTTATTGATATGTTCCTAGAGAAAAATATGTTGAAAGATGATAGTAGCAATGATGCGGACTTGGTCTGTGATCTGAGGTTTATCCTCATTGCTCCACAGAAGAATTATGTCCTTGATGCACCGCTAGGTGACAGACCTATTGCAGGAGCAGATGCAGACATTATGAACATTTGGCTAGCTCAATATGATGACTACTTGATAGTTTAGTGCACCATGCTTAACGGCTTAGAATCGGGACTTCAAAGACGTTTTGAACGTCATGGACCATATGAGATGTTCCAGGAGTTGAAGTTAATATTTCAAGCAAATACCCGAGTTGAGAGATATGAAGTCTCCAACAAGTTCTATAGCTAAAAGATGGAGGAGAATAGCTCAAGCAGTGAGCATGTGCTCAGATTGTCTGGGTACTACAATCACTTGAATCAAGTGGGAGTTAATCTTCCAGATAAAATAGTGATTGACAGAATTCTCTAGTCACCATCACCAAGTTAGTAGAACTTCGTGATGAACTATAATATGCAAGGGATGACGAAAACAATTCCCAAGCTCTTTGCGATGCTAAAATCGGCGAAGGTAGAAATCATGAAAAAACATCAAGTGTTCATGGTTGACAAGACCACCAGTTTCAAGAGAAAGGACAAAGGGAAGAAGGGGAACTTCAAGAAGAACGGCAAGCAAGTTGTTGCTCAAGTGAAGAAGCCCAAGTCTGGACCTAAGCCTGAGACTAAGTGCTTCTACTGCAAAGGGACTGGTCACTAGAAGCGGAACCACCCCAAGTATGTGGCGGATAAGAAGGATGGCAAAGTGAACAAGCTATATTTGATATACATTATTGATGTGTATTTTACTAGTGTTCGTAGCAACCCCTCGGTATTTGATACTGGTTCAGTTGCTAAGAGTAGTAACTCGAAACGGGAATTGCAGAATGAACAGAAACTAGTTAAGGGCGAGGTGACGATGTGTGTTGGAAGTAGTTCCAAGATTGATATGATCATCATCGCAGACTCCCTGTACTTTCGAGATTAGTGTTGAACCTAAATAAGTGTTATTTGGTGTTTGCGTTGAGCATGAATATGATTTGATCATGTTTATTGCAACACGGTTATTCATTTAAGTTAGAGAATAATTGTTGTTCTGTTTACATGAATAAAACCTTCTATGGTCATACACCCAATGAAAATGGTTTGTTTGATCTCGATCGTAGTGATACACATATTCATAATATTGAAGCCAAAAGATGCAAAATTAATAATGATAGTGCAACTTATTTGTGGCACTGCCGTTTAAGTCATATTGGAGTAAAGCGCATGAAGAAACTCCATGCTAATGGGATTTTGGAATCACTTGATGCTTGCGAACCATGCCTTATGGGCAAGATGACTAAGACTCCGTTCTCCGGAACAATGGAGCGAGCAACTGACTTATTGGAAATAATACATACTGATGTATGCGATCCGATGAGTGTTGAGGCTCGCGGCGGGTATCGTTATTTTCTGACCTTCATAGATGATTTGAGCAGATATGGGTATATCTACTTGATGAAACATAAGTCTGAAACATTTAAAAAGTTCAAAGAATTTCAGAGTGAAGTGGAAAATCATCGTGACAAGAAAATAAGGTTTCTACTATCTGATCACGGAGACGAATATTTGAGTTACGAGTTTGGTCTTCAATTAAAACAATGTGGAATAGTTTCACAAATTCGTGCCACCTGGAACACCACAGCATAATGGTGTGTCCGAACATCATAACCGTACTTTATTAGATATAGTGCAATCTATGATGTCTCTTACCGATTTACCACTATCGTTTTGGGGTGATGCATTAGAGACAGCTGCATTCACGTTAAATAGGGCACCATCTAAATCTGTTGAGACGACACCATATGAACTGTGGTTTGGCAAGAAACCAAGTTGTCGTTTCTTAAAGTTTGGGATTGCAATGCTTATAAGAAAAAGTTTCATCCTGATAAAGCTCAAACCCAAATCGGAGAAATGTGTCTTCATAGGATACCCAAAGGAGACAGTTGGGTACACCTTCTATCACAGATCCGAAGGCAAGATATTCGTTGCTAAATTTGGATCCTTTCTAGAGAAGGAGTTTCTCTCGAAAGAAGTGAGTGGGAGGAAAGTAGAACTTGATGTGGTAACTGTACCTGCTCCCTTATTGGAAAGTAGTTCATCACAGAAACTGGTTCCTGTGACTCCTACACCAATTAGTGAGGAAGCTAACGACGATGATCATATAACTTCAGATCAAGTTACTACCGAACCTCGTAGGTTAACCAGAGTGAGATTCACACCAGAGTGGTACGGTAATCCTATTCTGGAGGTCATGTTACTTGACCATGGCGAACCTACGAACTATGAGGAAGCGATGATGAGCCCAGATTCCGCGAAATGGTTTGAGGCCATGAAATCTGAGATGGGATCCATGTATGAGAACTAAGTATGGACTTTGATTGACTTGCCCAAATGATCGGCGAGCCATTGAAATTAAATGGATCTTCAAGAGGAAGACGAACGCTGATAGTAGTGTTACTATCTACATAGCTAGAATTGTTGCAAAAGGTTTTCGACAAGTTCAAGGTGTTGACTACGATGAGAGTTTCTCACTCGTATCTATGCTTAAGTCTGTCCGAATCATGTTAGTAATTGCCACATTTTATGAAATCTGGCAAATGGATAAACAAAACTACATTCCTTAATGGATTTATTAAAGAAGAGTTGTATATGATGCAACCAGAAGGTTTTGTCGATCCTAAAGGTGTTAACAAAATGTGCAAGCTCCAGCGATCCATCTATGGACTGGTGCAAGCATCTCGGAGTTGGAATATACGCTTTGATGAGTTGATCAAAGCATATAGTTTTATACAGACTTGCGGTGAAGCCTGTATTTACAAGAAAGTGAGTGGGAGCACTACAACATTTCTGATAAGTATATGTGAATGACATATTGTTGATTGGAAATAATGTAGAATTATTCTGCAAAGCATAAAGGAGTGTTTGAAAGGAGTTTTTTCAAAGAAAGACCTCGGTGAAGATGCTTACATATTGAGCATCAAGATCTATAGAGATAGATCAAAACGCTTGATAAGTTTTTTCAATGAATACATACCTTGACAAGATTTTGAAGTAGTTCAAAATGGAACAGTCAAAGAAAGAGTTCTTGCCTGTGTTACAAGGTGTGAAATTGAGTAAGACTCAAAGCCCGACCACGGCAGAAGATAGAAAGAGAATGAAAGTCATTCCCTATGCCTCAGCCATAGGTTCTATAAAGTATGCCATGCTGTGTACCAGATCTATTGTATACCGTACACTGTGTTTTGCAAGGGAGTACAATAGTGATCTAGGAGTAGATCACTGGACAGCGGTCAAAATTATCCTTAGTGGAATAAGGATATGTTTCTCGATTATGGAGGTGACAAAAAGGTTCGTCGTAAAGGGTTATGTCGATGCAAGTTTTGACACTGATCCAGATGACTCTAAGTCTTCATCTGGATACATATTGAAAGTGGGAGCAATTAGCTAAAGTAGCTCCTTGCAGAGCATTGTAGACATAGAAATTTGCAAAATACATACGGATCTGAATATGGCAGACCCGTTGACTAAACTTCTCTCACAAGCAAAACATGATCACACCTTAGTACTCTTTGGGTGTTAATCACATAGCGATGTGAACTAGATTATTGACTCTAGTAAACCCTTTGGGTGTTGGTAACATGACGATGTGAACTATGGGTTCTAATCACATGGTGATGTGAACTATTGATGTTAAATCACATGGCGATGTGATCTAGATTACTGACTCTAGTGCAAGTGGGAGACTGAAGGAAATATGCCCTAGAGGCAATAATAAAGTTATTATTTATTTCCTTATTTTATGATAAATGTTTATTATTCATGCTAGAATTGTATTAACCGGAAACATGATACATGTGTGAATACATAGACAAACAGGGTGTCACTAGTATGCCTCTACTTGACTAGCTCGTTAATTAAAGATGGTTATGTTTCCTAGCCATAGACATGAGTTGTCATTTGATTAACGGGATCACATTATTAGGAGAATCTCGGGCAAGTAACATACCGATGACAAAGGGAACAACGTATGTTGTTATGCGGTTTGACTGATAAAGATCTTCGTAGAATATGTGGGAGCCAATATGAGCATCCAGGTTCCGCTATTGGTTATTGACCGGAGACGTGTCTCAGTCATGTCTACATTGTTCTCGAACCCGTAGTGTCCGCACACTTAAAGTTCGATGACAGTTATATTATGAGTTTATGTGTTTTGATGTACCGAAGGTAGTTCGGAGTCCTGGATGAGATCGAGGACATGACGAGGAGTCTCGAAATGGTCGAGACGTAAAGATCGATATATTGGACGACTATATTCGGACATCGGAAAGGTTCCGAGTGATTCGGGTATTTTTCGGAGTACCGGAGAGTTACGGGAATTCGCCGGGGAGTATATGGGCCTTATTGGGCTTTAGGGGAAAGAGAGAGGAGAGGCTGCGCCCCCCCAAGGCCTAGTCCGAATTGGACTAGGGGGAGGGGCTGCACCCGCTCCTTCCTTCTCTTCTCTCTCCCCTTTCCTTGACTCCTACTCCTACTACTTGGAAGGGGGGGGGGGATCCTACTCCCGGTGGGAGTAGGACTCCTCCTAGGGCGCGCCATAGAGAGGGCCGGCCCTCCCCCTCCTCCACTCCTTTATATACGGGGAGGGGGCACCCCTTGGAGAGACAACAATTGATCGTTTGATCTTTTAGCCGTGTGCGGTGCCCCCTCCACCATAGTCCACCTCGATAATACTGTAGCGGTGCTTATGCGAAGCCCTGCGTCGGTAGAACATCATCATCGTCACCACGCCGTCGTGCTGACGAAACTCTCCCTCAACACTCGGCTGGATCGGAGTTCGAGGGACGTCATCGGGCTGAACGTGTGCTGAACTCGGAGGTGCCGTGCGTTCGGTACTTGATCGGTTGGATCGTGAAGACGTACGACTACATCAACCGCGTTGTGCTAACGCTTCCGCTTTCGGTCTACGAGGGTACGTGGACAACACTCTCCCCTCTCGTTGCTATGCATCACCATGATCTTGCGTGTGCGTAGGAATTTTTTTTAAATTACTACGTTCCCCAACAGGAACAGGCCGGAAACGACCCCGTTATTCTTGCCCCAATCTGAAAGATGACGTGGTGGAGGAACTCATTGATCGGTGCGACGTCATCACCTCGGCTAGCATGGCAGGTTCGTTCAAGACCATTCTCAACTCAACTAATAACATCATTACAAGCAACCCAAGGGTCCAGGAGCGGTTTGATCTCCCCTATCTTCTTCCTCGTGACCCTGCTGACTGGCGCGGGGACGACGGAAGCCTTGCCTTGTGCAAGTTGATGCCGCTTGATAATGATACGTGTGATGTTAAGATGCCATCGCTTGAGGGCAAGGCTTGGGTAGGCACAAATGAAGATTGGGTTGTTTATATTGGGTACAACTGCGAGTGGGAACTTGTGAATGTGTACACTCGTCACTGGGTTCCACTTCCAAAAATCTCAGACTACCCAGAGGTTGAGCGCACAGATGATCTACGTGAGTTCAAATACGATCATGGTGACTGTCGTCTATGGAAGATAGCAATTTGTCGAGTTCCCAACCGCTCTTGGGATTACATGAACTATGAAGTTGTTGCTATCTTCGACAAGCTTGTTGCCATCATTACTTCCATGCCTCAATGGATATTGCTCAAAAAACAATTTCTGTACACGGATGAGTACTGTTATGCAATTCAATACGAGGGTCTTGTGTTTACTGCCACCACTCGTGGCGCTGTTTTTGCATGGAATCCTGATGCTTTCGGTACGTTTGTCTTCCACCGTAATTATAATTGTTTCATCCACATGCATGCAGGTTAGCTAGTTTCCCTTTACTAATTAACCTTCTTGTGTTTCCAAGGTCCTGTGAACATTCTACCACCTATACTTGAAATTTTTTATAACCAAGGGGGAGATGACGATGCTGATGATCACGAGCATGAGGACGAGCAGGACCCATATACTCAGTGGCGCTTGGCAACTTTTTCAGATGGATCACCTCTTCTTGTCTGTATACAGGGCACTGCTAATGTTACTAAGGAAGCAGGTGTTGTCTCGCATGGTCGCACTCTCCGGACCTATTCCAACATTCGTTGCAGGGTATTCGGGATGGATACTAGTGTCCTAGCGCCACCACCTTCACCCTGGTTCAGTATTGAAAGTCTTGGAGGAAACTCGCACAAAACTATCCAATGATGGTGAAAGGCGATCCAGCTGCTGTTGACACAACGTTACTACCATTTACGAGAAGAAACTGTATCTATACCTCAGTCATTGCTATGCTTCCCTACCATCACAATATGGGTCCTGACATATGCCGCTTCAGCCTGGATGATTAGTCCCGCGTTGGTCTTGAGATTGACAGTAGCTGGCCCTTCCCAGAGAATCACTTCTGGTTCAAAGCAAGCGTTTCCAACGCCGACGAGTGGTTGAGCTGAAGTTCATTTCATCGCTTTGTTATTTGTTGTGTGAGAAAAACTTTACTTTACTAGAATGTTTTGTTGGAAATGATCTGTAATCCAACGTGTATCCTCGTTGTCGTTGTGGGTTGATGACTTGTTGTATGTAATCAATGGTACATTTGCATATGCGTCCATCAACTCATGCTTGCTAGTGGTGTCCATATTAACAGTGCTAGTGATTTTAGTTGCAAAAATTAGATAGTGCTAGTGATTTTTAGCTGCATATTTTGACAAATAGCAGTGTTACAAGGTTGACAAATGGCAATGTTACTAGATAAACAAATGTCAATCTTTCTAGTTTGACAAATGGCAACATACCCAAAATGACAGATGCAAATCTTACCCAATTGTTTCTACGTGGTTGCACACGGGTCATCCAAAACAACCGTTTGCGTTGAAGGGATGCACAAATCCTGCACTGCGAGGGAAAACCATAGCTCTCACTTTGCATACGGGTGTTCTATCTAAAACGTTTGCGATCAAGAGCTGCAGAAATCCTGCTCGGCACATTTTCCCTTGGCTTCCTGGGGAAGCTGACGGTTTGTATACGGGTGTTCTAACTAAAACGTTTGCGATGAGTGTTTTATATTTAAAAATCATTGACGTTTTTTCAAAAGAAAATCGTTTGATAAGTCTGTACATTAAGAGAGAAAAACGCAAGTTCGTTCAAACCATATCTTTCATTCAGTCACACTGCGGATTTATATTCATATGATCGAAAATTCGAGGTACAATATTAAACCCCAAAAAAACTATTTCCGGCGGCGGCGAAGGCGGCGTGCCGCGCCGTCGTTGTCGTTGTCATCCTTTGGGACGCTATTGTTGAAGTCTTCAAGGCAGCACAAAATGTTCTTCACTTGTAAATCAAACATCATGTCGTCGCGTGATCGACGGGCGGGGCGCGGGAGGACGACAACTGGCACCGCTGAGAGGTAGCGATCGACGGCATCATCCCATGCCGCTGAAGGGGGCGCGCGCACGGGCACGGGTGCGGCGGGTGCAGCCGAACGCACGGGGACCGGCGCCGCGGTGGGTGGAGGGGCGCACACGGGCAGGGGCACGGGCGTGGCGGGTGCAGCCAAACGCATGTGGGCCGGCGCCACAGTGGGTGGAGGGGCGCGCACGGGCACGGGCACTGGCGCTGGCATGTACACGAGCTCGCACGGGTCCGAGGAGACCTCGCTGACGCCCGCGGCTTCCAGCTCTACGATAGTGCTTGGCGACCAGCCCGTCAATGCTACGGGGATGGTCGCTGGCGCGGGCGCGGGGATGGGAGCTGGGACTGGAGCGGGGGCAGCAACCGCCATGGCCAGCTTGTTCTGGGCCATGTCCATGAGGCCCCATTCCTCCTTATTTTCTATCTCCTCCGGCTCGAAGTCGACTTCACCAAACTTGAAGACTAGTGGCAGATGATCATTCTGCGCCATGGCGTTGGTGGAGGTCTGCAGGAGGGAGAGGGGAATGGGAGGCGAACAGTAAGGCCGCCCATATTAAACAGCGGCTCGGGCGCCATTAATGGAGAGGAAGGCGGGCGGCCATGGAAGTCAAAGGGCTCGCTTCCCAGTGATCCTGCGCAGCATACAGCTCACACGCTTCCCGGTGAGCCTACGCATTGGAGGACAACTTGCACGCCTCTCGGTCAGCCTGCGCACCGGACTCCGCTCGCACGGCTCCCGTTCAATCAAGGTCAAGCAGCTGTCCACACGACACGTCGTATAGCCATTAAAACAAAGACACGTGGCGTCACGTGAATGGTTAACAGAACGCACATGATTTGAATTATACAAACATTTGAGATATTAAAGTGGCAGCTATTTTTTCAAAATGCCTTTGTTGGCTGTTATTCGAGTGCGCCTTCTCTCAAAATGGACACGAAAAATACCACAGCATGTCGGGTGCCATTCCATGAAAGCATGCCAAGTTTCATGAATTTCAGATGAGTTTTGGATTTACTAGAATTTTAAAGCAAAGTATCTCAACATTTTGTCGTCAATCAACGGTGCCCTGGTGTTTGAAATTCATTCCCATTTCTTGCATGGGACCTAAGCATGGACCCAAGGACACAGATTTGATTTTTCAACCAATTTATATGCATTAGAGCATGTGCATGTAGTTCAAATTTGAATTATGCACATAAAAGCATTGAAAACTCAATTAATGCATAAAAATGTCCAAATGAACCCCGAAAAATCCCAAAAATGGACACAACACTCCTGTTGTTCTATGTTGACACGAGAAATTTTTTGAAAGCAATAAGCGGCAATGGATATCGTTTCGTCCCCAAAGGTGGGACGTTCCCTACCGAAACCATCAAGCTTGTTGTGAGAAGCTCTGGTTTGTGAGAAGCATATCCCCAAACCTGCCCCAAATGGGACAAACAATTACCACGGCATGTTGATGCCGCTCCATCATAGCATGCCAAGTTTCATGAATTTCAGACGAGCTTTGGATTTACTAGAAGTTCAAAACCAGGTATCTCAATGTTTGCGGCCGAGTGACCGTGGCAGGGTGTTTGACATTCATTCCCATTTCTTGCATGGGACCTAAGGATGCACCCAAGGGCACATATTTGATTTTTCAACCAATTTATATGCATTAGAGAATGTGCATGTAGTTCAAATTTGAATTATGCACATAAATGCATTAAAAACTCAATTAATGCATAAAAATGTCCAAACAAACCCCGAAAAATCCCAAAATTGACACAACACTCCTGTTGTTCTATGTTGACACGAGAAATTTTTTGAAAGCAATAAGAGGCAATGGATATCGTTTCGTCCCCAAAGGTGGGACATTCCCTACCGAAACCATCAAGCTTGTTGTGAGAAGCTCTGGTTTGTGAGAAGCATATCCCCAAACCTGCCCCAAATGGGACAAAAATTTTACCATGGCATGTTGATGCCGCTCCATGATAGCATGCCAAGTTTTATGCATTTCAGACGAGCTTTGGATTTACTAGAATTTAAAACCAGGTATCTCAATGTTTGTGGCCGAGTGACCATGGCAGGGTGTTTGACATTCATTCCCATTTCTTGCATGAGACATAAGCATGCACCCAAGGGCACAGATTTGATTTTTCAACCAATTTATATGCATTAGAGCATGTGCATGTAGTTCAAATTTGAATTATGCACATAAATGCATTGAAAACTCAATTAATGCATAAAAATGTCCAAACGAACCCCAAAAAATCCCAAAAATTGACACAACACTCCTGTTGTTCTATGTTGACACGAGAAATTTTTTGAAAGCAATAAGAGGCAATGGATATCGTTTCGTCCCCAAAGGTGGGACGTTCCCTACCGAAACCATCACGCTTATTATTAGAAGCTCTGGTTTGTGAGAAGCATATCCACAAACCTGCCCCAAATGGGACAAACAATTACCACGGCATGTTGATGCCGCTCCATCATAGCATGCCAAGTTTCATGAATTTCAGACGAGCTTTGGATTTACTAGAAGTTCAAAACCAGGTATCTCAATGTTTGCGGCCGAGTGACCGTGGCAGGGTGTTTGACATTCATTCCCATTTCTTGCATGGGACCTAAGGATGCACCCAAGGGCACATATTTGATTTTTCAACCAATTTATATGCATTAGAGAATGTGCATGTAGTTCAAATTTGAATTATGCACATAAATGCATTGAAAACTCAATTAATGCATAAAAATGTCCAAACAAACCCCGAAAAATCCCAAAATTGACACAACACTCCTGTTGTTCTATGTTGACATGAGAAATTTTTTGAAAGCAATAAGAGGCAATGGATATCGTTTCATCCCCAAAGGTGGGAACTTCCCTACCGAAACCATCAGGGTTGTTGTGAGAAGCTTTGGTTTGTGAGAAGCATATCCCCAAACCTGCCCCAAATGGGACAAAAAAATTACCACGACATCTTGATGCCGCTCCATGATAGCATGCCAAGTTTCATGTATTTCAGACGAGCTTTGGATTTACTAGAATTTAAAAACCAGGTATCTCAATGTTTGCGGCCGAGTGACCGTGGCAGGGTGTTTTACATTCATTCTCATTTCTTGCATGGGACCTAAGCATGCACCCAAGGGCACATATTTGATTTTTCAACCAATTTATATGCATTAGAGCATGTGCATGTAGTTCAAATTTGAATTATGCACATAAATGCATTGAAAACTCAATCAATGCATAAAAATGTCCAAACGAACCCCGAAAAATCCCAAAAATTGACACAACACTCTTGTTGTTCTATGTTGACACGAGAAATTTTTTGAAAGCAAAAGAGGCAATGGATATCGTTTCGTCCCCAAAGGTGGGACGTTCCCTACCGAAACCATCAGGCTTGTGAGAAGCTCTGGTTTGTGAGAAGCATATCCCCAAACCTGCCTCAAAAGGGACAAAAAATTTACCACGGCATGTTGATGCCGCTCCATGATAGCATGCCAAGTTTCATGAATTTCAGACGAGCTTTGGATTTACTAGAATTTAAAAACCAGGTATCTCAATGTTTGCGGTCGAGTGACCGTGGCAGGGTGTCTGACATTCATTCCCATTTCTTGCATGGGTCCTAAGCATGCACCCAAGGGCACATATTTTATTTTCAACCAATTTATATGCATTAGAGCATGTGTATGTAGTTCAAATTTAAATTATGCACATAAATGCATTGAAAACTCAATTAATGCATAAAAATGTCCAAACGCACCCTGAAAAATCCCAAAAATTGACACAACACTCTTGTTGTTCTATGTTAACACGAGAAATTTTTTGAAAGCAATAAGAGGCAATGGATATCGTTTCATCCCCAAAGGTGGGACGTTCTCTACAGAAACCATCAGGCTTGTTGTGAGAAGCTATGGTTTGTGAGAAGCATATCCCCAAACCTACCCCAAATGGGACAAAAAATTTACCACGACATGTCGATGCCGCTCCATGATAGCATGCCAAGTTTCATGAATTTCAGATGAGCTTTGGATTTACTAGAATTTAAAACCAGGTATCTCAATGTTTGCGGCCGAGTGACCGTGGCAGGGTGTTTGACATTTGTTCCCATTTCTTGCATGGGACCTAAGCAGGCAACCAAGGACACAGATTTGAATTTTCAACTAATTTATATGCATTAGAGCATGTGCCCGTAGTTCAAATTTGAATTATGCACATGAATGCATAGAAAACTCAGTTAATGTATAAAAATGTCCAAGCGAACCCCGAAAAATCCCAAAAATTGACACAACACTCCTGTTGTTCTATGTTGACACTAGGAAAAAATTGAAATCGAGAAGAGGCAACGAATATCGTTTCGTCCAGAAAGGTGAAACGTTCCCTATCGAAACCATCACACTTGTTGTGAGAAGCTCTGGTTTATGAGAAGCTTATACCCAAACCCGCCCCAAATGAGACAAAAATTTTACCACGGCATGTTGATGCCGCTTCATGATAGCATGACAAGTTTCCTAAATTTCGGATGAATTTTGAATTTACTAGAATTACAAAAGCAAGTACGTCGACGTTTGCCGGGGAGCCACGGTGCCGTGGTGTTCGAATTTCATCCCCATTTCTTGCATGGGACATAAGCATAAACCCATGGACACAAATATGATTTTACAACCCATTTTGGTGCACCAGAGCATGTGCATGTAGTTTAATTTTGAATTGTGCACCTGAAATGGCTAGAAAACCAATTTAACGTATAAAATGTTCAAACGAACCCTGAATAATTCCAATTCTTTTACTACACACATATAGTTGCATGTTCACTGCACATAAAAGGTATAGCAATTCAAACACCGCCATTGCCAATGTGACCCCATTATGTAATTCAAATCAGGATGAAAAATCAAGTAGATCGCACACAATTTATTATCACCAATCGTGTGAGATGTAGCACAAAATATCCTGGAGCACCGTCGGTGTATAGTACGCCTATGGCTTACACGAGAAGGTGCGTCGGCTACAGTCCACAGCCGGCGTCTCAAGCACACTAGCTCGCTCCCCAAATATCATTTCACTGTTCAATCATTGCCGTTGAAAGATGGGCACGTGAACCCACGTCGTGAGGGCAACTTCGGTGGCCCACTCCGGCGAGAGCGCGGCCGCAGCCGCCATGCGCGTGCTAACAAGGTGCATGAGCGCGGCCGCAATCTGCGACCGGGTAGCCAAGGCATCCCAAACGATCGCTGCTGCTTCTCAGGTGGCGGCAACAACATCTACCTCGGGGATAGCAACTGACGAGAGCGGCACAACATCTGTCCGTTCTGCAACGGCGGCCTTAGCCCTGATGGAGGCCGCCCACGACCATGTCGAGGCCGCCCACGCCCAGCTCCTGGCGGTCACCGCACAAATCGAACGCAGCTTCTCCGACAACGATCGACAACCCATGGTCGAAGAGCTAGCAATCACCGAGAGCGTACGAGCAGCCGTCCGTTCCTCCACCGCATACCTTGCGACGACGGAGCCCGTCCAAGCCCAGATCGCGGCCGCCCACTGATACGTCTCCAACATATCTATAATTTATGAAGTATTCATGCTATTATATTATCTGTTTTGGATGTTTATTGGCTTACTGAACACTTTTATATTATTTTTGGGACTAACCTATTAACCCAGAGCCCAGTGCCAGTTTCTGTTTTTCCCCTTGTTTTAGTGTTTCGCAGAAAAGGAATATCAAACGGAGTCCAAACGGAATGAAACCTTCGGGAGCGTGATTTTTGGAACGAACGTGATCCAGGAGACTTGGAGTTGAAGTCAGGGAAGCTTCGAGGTGGCAACGAGGCAGGGAGGCACGCCTGCACCCCTGGGCGCGTCCCCCACCCTCGTGGGCCCCTCGGGCTCCCCTGACCAACTTCTTTCGCCTATATATGTCCATATACCCTAAAAACATCAGGAAACACAATAGATCGGGAGTTCCGCCACCGCAAGCCTCTGTAGCCACCAAAAACCAATCGGGACCCTGTTCCGGCACCCTGCCGGAGGGGGGATCCCTCACCGGTGGCCATCTTCATCATCCCGGCGCTCTCCATGGCGAGGAGGGAGTAGTTCACCCTCGGGGCTGAGGGTATGTACCGGTAGCTATGTGTTTGATCTCTCTCTCTCTCGTGTTCTTGAGATGGTACGATCTTGCTGTATCGCGAGCTTTGCTATTATAGTTGGATCTTATGATGTTTCTCCCCCTCTACTCTCTTGTAATGGATTGAGTTTTCCCTTTGAAGTGATCTTATCGGATTGAGTCTTTAAGGATTTGAGAACACTTTATGTATGTCTTGCATGTGCTTATCTGTGGTGACAATGGGATATCACGTGATCCACTTGATGTATGTTTTGGTGATCAACTTGCGGGTTCCGTTTGTGAACTTATGCATAGGGGTTGGCACACGTTTTCGTCTTGACTCTCCGGTAGAAACTTTGGGGCACTCTTTGAAGTACTTTGTGTTGGTTTGAATAGATGAATCTGAGATTGTGTGATGCATATCATATAATCATACCCACAGATACTTGAGGTGACATTGGAGTATCTAGGTGACATTAGGGTTTTGGTTGATTTGTGTCTTAAGGTGTTATTCTAGTATGAACTCTATGATAGATCGAACAGAAAGAATAGCTTCGTGTTATTCAACTACGGACTCTTGAATAGATCGATCGAAAAGGATAACTTTGAGGTGGTTTCATACCCTACCATAATCTCTTCGTTTGTTCTCCGCTATTAGTGACTTTGGAGTGACTCTTTGTTGCATGTTGAGGGATATTTATATGATCCAGTTATGTTATTATTGTTGAGAGAACTTGCACTAGTGAAAGTATGAACCCTAGGCCTTGTTTCCTAGCATTGCAATACCGTTTACGCTCACTTTTATCATTAGTTACCTTACTGTTTTTATATTTTCAGATTAAAAAAACCTATATCTACCATCCATATTGCACTTGTATCACCATCTCTTCGCCGAACTAGTGCACCTATACAATTTACCATTGTATTGGGTGTGTTGGGGACAAAAGGGACTCTTTGTTATTTGGTTGCAGGGTTGCTTGAGAGAGATCATCTTCATCCTACGCCTCCCACGGATTGATAAACCTTAGGTCATCCACTTGAGGGAAATTTGCTACTGTCCTACAAACCTCTGCACTTGGAGGCCCAACAACGTCTACAAGAAGAAGGTTGCGTAGTAGACATCAAGCTCTTTTCTGGCGCTGTTGCCAGGGAGGTGAGTGCTTGAAGTTATATCTTTAGATCTTGCAATCGAATCTTTTTGTTTCTTGTTTTATCACTAGTTTAGTCTATAAAATAAAACTACAAAAAAATGGAATTGAGTTTGTCTCATACGCTTCATCTTTTTAATATCTTTCGTGAGAATGATGGAAAGAAAAATTGTGCCAAAGTGTTAGTAGAAGAATGCATTAAAATGTTTGGCACTAAATCTTTGAATGATGAGCATGATTGCAATGTTGTTAGTATGAACTCTTTGAATATCCATAGTACTAATGATGATTGCACTAGTCATGATGAAAATGTCTCTTATAAGCATGTGAATTTTTGTGGAGTGCATAGAGTTTGCAAGTACACACCAAATAGGGAAGATAGATTTTGCAAGAGGCATAAGTATTTGGAAACTAAATGGTTGCAAGAAAGGCTAGATGATTGTGCTAAAAGATTCAATATTTATCACCATCCTTGTGAACTTTGCAATGAACATGGTCATTTAAAGCTCCAATGCTATTTGTTTCATGATCAAATCGTGTCCAAAAATTGTGATAACTTGATTACCCTTGAGCATCATAAAGAGCTTAGTCTTCTTTTGGGGTATGAAGAAATGAAACGTATAACTGAGGGTATTCCAAAATTTAATCTTGATAGATTTCTTGATTTTGATCTAGAAGAAATTTTTATGTATTGTGCGGTGAATTGCATTGAAAATCCTTATATTGCCAATTACATAAAGAAAAGAAATCAAATAGAAGATGAAGAGAAGATTAATGAAAGGGAAGAGACTTCCCAATATCCTCCTATTATTTCTTATGATGAATCAGGTAACGAGGAGGAGCTTTCTGTTCAACCAGTCTCATTAATAAGGAGCTCAAAAAAGAGGGTTAAACCCACACATGATGTGAAGAAGAAAAAGAAAATACGAAGAAGCAAAGGTAAAAAGGTATCTCTCCCAAATGATGTTGCTCCTATTACTCCTTGTGATGATGATAATTGCTATACTATTGGTGCTATCCATACTATTAACGATGAGAGTGATTATGCTTATGATATGAAAAGGCCCAAGCTTGGGGATGCTATGTTTGATGAGAATGACATGTTTGAGAATATATTTGCTGCAATTAATGTTTGTCCCAAGCTTGGGGATGCTATGTTTAATGAAGATGATATTTTTAGCCTCCCAAGTTTTGGTGAGCAGTGGTAAACTTCTTGAATTGATGGCGACTCCATCCACCCTCTCCCCCCACCCATGGCGACTCCCATGATCCCACCCTCCACACCCAAATCCAACCAGCCAAATCTGTTCCTCCTCCAATGGATCCTTTCAATGATCCATTTTCCATTGCTCATCAACTGGATTTTTCATTTGGACATCATTTCAGATCTCAGGTTCGTGATCTATTTGCCTCGGCAGTCAACCCGGTCTCCCCTTCTTCTGGTTTCATCTTGGTGGTTTCATTTGGAAGATCAAAATTCAGACTTGATCCATTGAATGTAAGTCTTGCTATCTCATCATGTACTGGTGCTGCTTACGATGCTATCAATGTCACACACATCATTGGCAACATATTTAGTTTCAAGGTTTGTTCAAAGGCAGTGGGTTTTCATCTGGTTCGTTTGAAATATTTATCCTGCAATATGTTCAAATGCTTCTTTCACCTATGAAGCGGTGGAGGCCCTAATTGGATCTACGAAGAGAAATTTGGATCAAAGAACAAGAGGCAGAATGGACTCGTGTGAGCTATAAAAGGAAGCCTCCTTCTAGACACGTCTCTGTCAGCAAAGTATATCGAAGAATTCTTAATGACACATCTTCCGTGCCTCAGCTCAATCAAGGTATCAGATCCAATGGCACTAATACTGCTTGGCTTCTTACTGGTGCCAACTCTACCCTGATTGGCAATGCTCAGATCCCATCAGCGGAGTTGGATGATCGTAACAATCAGCCGAACGAGGTACGTTGCTCAACCAATCCCATGCATAGCGGATCGTTAGTTGCTGGGCCCAACGCTATTTCAAATTGCCGCACTAAATTAGGCCCTACTGACCCATCTATGGAGCCCAATAGCGACAACGCAAACCAGCCCACTTGCGAGCCCGTAAGGGAGTCGATTCACATTCCAAATATCTCAACTGAACTTATTTTCTGCACGAAATGTTTGGGATATGGTCATTATCCATCGGGTTGTTGCAACAGTATCAGATGCAAAAAGTGTTATGGTTATAATCACATCGCCAGATTTTGTCTCAACAAGAAAAACCGCACGCTGATATATCGGATAAAAAAGTCTGCACCTGTTGAGCGCAATAAATCCCAAGAGTCACCCCCTTGCCTCCTCACATTCTACTCCCCTGTCCACGCTCCCCCAGTCGCCGTCTCCGCCACCGCGAACGCCATGGCCTGCTACCCGTGCAACCCATACCCTCACCTCCCCGCAGGCACCACGATCATTGCTCCGGGCCCTGAACGAGCGCAGTGAGGCTACGTCGTCCTCGGCAGTGAGCTCCCTATGGTCTGTGATGAGTGGGCTATCGCTACTCTGGTTCCTGCTGTCCCCCCTGAAGATTTCCCTGCCGCCAATGCAATGATCATTGGGTACCTCGAAGCCAAGGGATGGAGGATCAACTACACCTCCAGATGTGGTATGGATACTGCTCTGATCCAATTTACAACTGCTTGTTCGAGAGATTCTGCCATAAATAATAGTCCCTATGAGATCGGGGACTCTGTTCTTCGCATTACCAGGCGTGATAGGAGTTTGAACTACCGTAGCATCACTTTTACCCATGATGTTTGGCTCATGTTGATGAACTATCCACTGGAATGTTGGGAGGTAGGAGTTGTTAGCCGCACTGTATCTCAATACGGTAGATTTTTGATCTGGAACAAGGACCCGAGAGACAAAACTAGGATTATTGTTAAGGTCAGAGTTATGAATGTGGATACTTTACCTGTCAGTATTGTTGTTCTGCGCAATTTGGACGATGTTGGGTATGGTGATTCATGGACTTGTCCCACATATATTCTTTCTCATGAGCTCATTGGCCAACTTGCTGGTGATGAGGATCCTCTTCCCCCAGATGGAGGAAATCCACATCCTCTCCCACACGTTCAGGAGGGTTTTTGGCATGATGAAGTTCTTGGTAACATCCCCATGGAGCAGGTTGTTATCAAACCTCACAATGAGCATCTTGGAGCTCCTTATGAGGATGTTCATGCACCTGCTGCTGCTGACAATGTCAACAATAATCTGAATGAGGTGCTCCCCACTGCTGTCATGCCCACTCCTATGCAGGTTGACTCTGCAGCACATGCACTCAATGAGGAGGTGCAAGAGGATCAGATGTACTTCATTCATGTGCCTGCAGATGGATCACATGATATCCAAGCTAACACTCCAGCTTTTGTGCCTGCTAATGCGTCCATGGATTACGAGGATGCACATTTTATTGGGAATGTTGAGCCAAACAACTATATGTCTGACGACATCTCTGTTCTTCAGAGCCTCATTGGCAATATTGTGTCCAATGCCCATGACATCTTGCCCAAACTGGGTGGCTCTAAAATTGTCAATGCTAAATGTAACATTGTGGATGTTGAAGGCACTCAGGGTTTCAGCAAGAAGTGTTATCTGCAAATAATGACTGTCCAAGACTAGCCTGCTCCTGTCAGCTCTGCTAGTCTTACTGAGATTACTTAAGAAGCATTTGCTGAGGTTTGCAAGCCATCTGGGAACAACAAGAGAAAGAAGAAAGCAATTGTTGGTGAGGCCTTTTGCAGAAGGAGCAATAGAATTGCACAGATCAAGATGGGCTTCAAAGACAAATATGATGCTGTAGCTGCAATAGGCAAGGCTGGCACCTCCAACATGCAGGCAACCAAGCAGAACAAATCACCTGAGAAAATGGGGAAAAACAGAGGTTGCTATCAATCTTGGGCCAAGATTTGAGGCTATGGTGATGGACAAAAATGCTCCTCCACCTCCTATGCTACCATTGGAAACTATCCAGACTATTGGGACAGGTCCTTGCAAGATGGCACCTCATGAAGTGTCATCCTCAGCCCTGAACTATGATAGCTCTGATGATTAGTAGGCCTGCTCTGCTATGGGGTTTTGACAACTCCCCAAACTATTGTCTTCTTTGGTTTAATTCCAGTTATCATCAACCTTCCTACTTTATGATCTTCTATGTTATGTGCCTGTGTGCACCTTTGCTTATTTTGGACTGTAATAAGTACTTTGGCCTGTGTGCACCTGTGTGGTTATGTACCTATTTAGATAGACCATCTTATATGATCTGTAATGCCAGTTATGCCTGCTACTATGTTGTTTCTTGCTTCACCTGCCTGTTGATTTACATGCCACCTCATATGTGTTCTTACCTCCCAATGAAGATAGCAAAATAAGTAATCCCCCCATGTCATGCTAGCCATGCCATGTCTTATGCTCCCTTACACATGTATAATGAATAGAAGTTGGAATATTCTCAATTGGAATGTTAGAGGGATTAATTCAAATGATAGATGGGATGATATCAGGCTGAAAATTGATGAAAGCTCATGTTGTGTTATGACTTTCCAAGAAACTAAGAGAGAACAATTTGACCTGGCATATATTAGGAATTTCTGTCCTAAAAGGTTCAACCAATACAGCTTCATGCCCTCTGCTGGTAATTCAGGTGGACTGATTACCATCTGGAATGGTAATCTTTTCAATGGCAGAGAAATATCCAAAGATTATTTTCAGATTACTGTGGAGCTCACATCAAAACTGGATAATACTGTTTACTTCATAACTAATGTTTATGGGCCAAACTCTATGGAAGGCAAAACTGAATTTTCTAACTGGCTTCTCAATGTTAATATCCAACCTATGTAGTTGTTGCTCATTGTTGGAGATTTTAATTATATCAGAGGGCCTGAGAACAGGAATAGAGGAGGAGGTGACCACAATGATATGATGCACTTCAACAACATCATTATCAATCTTGATCTAGTTGAGATCCCACTGAAAGGCAGGCAGTTCACCTGGAGTAATATGCAGGATACTCCTCTATTGGAAAAGCTTGATTGGATTTTCACAAGTGCTGATTGGACCAGCAAGTTCCCAAATACTCTTGCAACCCCCATGGCAAAACTCTCCTCTGATCATGTTCGCAAAAATATTCAGATTGACAACATGATCCCCAAGTGCCACATATTCAGGTTTGAGGAATTTTGGTTGGACTTTGAAGGTTTTATTGACACTGTCTCTAATTATTGGAATAGCTGCACTCTCCATGCTGACTCAGCAAAGAACTTGGTGGCTAGGTTTAAATCCATTAGAAAAGGACTGAAAATTTGGAGCAAGCAATTTTCACAGCTCAATAAAACCATTGAAAACTGCTGCTTCTATGTTAAGCTCCTTGATGGTATTGAAGATCAAAGAGATCTCTTTCAACATGAGAAGAACTTCAGGAAGTTATTCATCAGGCACACTAATAAACTTCTTGAGGCCAAAAGGAAATATTGGAGAATCAGAGCCAATATTAGATGGGCTCAGCTGGGTGATGAAAACACCAAATTTTTCCATGCTATAGCCACACATGTTTTCAGAAGTAATTATATTACTTTCCTAATCAATTCTGATAAGCTGATTGTTAATGATCATGAGCAGAAAGCAGCTATTTTGTGGAACTCATTCAAAAGCAGGATTGGCACTGCTGGCACATCCCAGATGAACTTCAACATTGATCACCTTTCCAGATCAATTAATCAAGAGGAGTTGGAACAACCTTTCTGTATGAAAGAAGTGGATGATATCATTAGTTCTATGCCTAATGACAAATCCCCTTGACCTGATGGTTTTAATGGCATTTTCATGAAGAAATGTTGGCATATCATTAAAGAGAGCATCTATAAATTTCTTCAGGATTTCCAATCAGAGAGTGTGGATCTTGCTCCAATTAATACTGCTTATATTACCCTGATCCCTAAGAAAGAAAACCCTGAAACTCCCAATGATTTCAGGCCCATCTCCTTGGTAAGTATGCCTATCAAAATACTTACTAAGCTTCTTGCAAACAAAGTCCAAAAATGCATCATTCCTGTGATAAGCAAGAATCAATATGGCTTCATCAAAACCAGGAATATTCAGGATTGTCTTACATGGTCTTTTGAGTACATCCATATGTGCCACAAGTCTAAGAAAGAAATTGTCATTTTCAAAGTAGGATTTGAGAAAGCTTTTGACAAAATCAACTATGGGGCCATTCTTTTCATGCTCAAGCACCTGGGATTTGGAGACAAATGGATTAGATGGATCAATAACATCCTACAAACTGCTTCTGCTTCTGTAATTTTAAATGGTGTACCTGGGAAGAAAATCAATTATAAATGTGGAGTAAGACAAGGGGACCCTCTCTCCCCTCTTTTATTTGTTATTACTGCTGAATCGCTACAGATCCTGATCAACCAAGCTTGGCACAATGGCCACATCAATACTCCCATTGAGCAACCTGCTTCCATGTCATACCCTAATGGCCAAGGACTCTTTAAGACACTACGAGACCACTGTAAAACCAACCGTGGATAGGCGGACCACTAGACGTCGAACCCCAATCTCATATCATGCATCTGTCGGAAAGATATCCTAGGAGCTACTTGAATTCCCATTTATAAACTCCCGAAACTTTCTGGTTATGCAATCAGGTGTTGGGGATACAGGGGACACAATATATCTCACCCAGACTAACAATACCTAGATCCAGCTGTATCCATCCTTCAACACATAACCAAGAAACCTTCGGAAATCATTTACCTCAACCTTCGAAAAGCATCCGTTATACGAGTTATGGCAATACTCCCGAACTCCCGCCCCAGTACTGGGTGGCGTCGAGGTGATCTCACCAACAACTGCATAAAAGAGATTTTTGATGTCGGTGAAACTCAGGTATTCCAGAACTGCAACGATAAAATTGTGATGACAACACCTCAGAGCTCAACTCCCCAGGACACTGCCACAACCCCTAAATATTAGGAGGCACCAAGAACAATGTTCTTGTCACAAAACCATCGGAACGATTCCAAGATACCCGCGTGATCCTGAATTTTTTTTAGTGAAATTTGAGGAGAGGAGAGTCAAAACTTCTACGTCAGGGGGCCTCACCAGAGCGACGAAGGGACTGAGGAATAAAAAGAATCCTACTCTCCGATATATATAATCCTAAGACGCCAGCGATTTTTTTTCTAGACTCAACAACGCCAGCGATTCGATCAAGCAGGGGGCTCCTAAGTCGGGGATGGCTCTGATTACCAACTTGTAACGCCCATGATGCAGCTATATCTCCCACGTGTCGAGGCACGACTTGGAGGCATAACCGCATGGTGATTTTGTCGCAAGAAGGGCCATCTTCACACAATCCCATGTAATGAACAAGAATGGGATAAAGAGTTGGCTTACAATCGGCACTTCACACAATACATAAATTAAACATACATCATTCAGAGTACAATCAAGGTCCGAGTACGGAACCGAAATAAAAGAAGACAACCCCAAATGCTAGATCCCCGATCGTCCCAACTGGGCTCCACTACTGATCATCAGGGAATGAAACATAGTAACGACCAAGTTCCTCATTGAACTCCCACTTGAGCTCGATTGCGTCACCTGCACTGGTATCATCGGCACCTGCAACTATTTTGGTAGAATCTGTGAGTCACGAGGACTCAACAATCTCACACCCACGAGATCAAGACTATTTAAGCTTATAGGAAGGAGGGGGTAATGAGGTGGAGCTGCAGCAAGCACTAAGCAAATATGGTGGCTAACATACGCAAATGAGAGCGAGAAGAGAAGCAATGCACGGCCGAGAAGCTAGAAATGATCAAGAAGTGATCCTGAAGCTACTTACGTTCAAGCATCACACTAGACCGTGTTCTCTTCCCGGGCTCCGCCGAAAAGAGACCATCACGGCTACACACGCGGTTGATGTATTTTAATTAAGTCAAGTGTCAAGTTCTCTACAACCGGACATTAACAAATTCCCATCTGCCACATAACCGCGGGCATGGCTTTCGAAAGATAATACCCTGCAGGGGTGTCCCAACTTAGCCCATCCCAAGCTCTCACGATCAATGAAGGATATTCCTTCTCCCAGGAAGACCCGATCAGACTCGGAATCCCGGTTACAAGACATTTCGACGATGGTAAAACAAGACCAGCAAGACCGCCCGACTGTGCCAACAAATCCCGATAGGAGCTGCACATATCTCGTTCTCAGGGCACACCGGATGAGACAGGCTATGAGTAAAACCAGACTTTGAGTTTCCCCGAGGTGGTCCCGCAGGCGGCTCGGTTCGGACCAACACTCAGAGGAGCACTGGCCCAGGGGGGCTAAAATAAAGATGACCCTCGGGCTCGCGAAAACCCAAGGGAGAGGTATAGGTGGTAGGTAGTCAAATGGTAAAACCAAGGTTGGGCCTTGCTGGAGGAGTTTTATTCAAAGCGAACTGTCAAGGGGGTCCCATAACCCCAACCGCGTAAGGAACGCAAAATCAAGGAACATAACACCGGTATGACGGAAACTAGGACGGCAAGAGTGGAACAAGACACCAGGCATAAGGCCGAGTCTTCCACCCTTTACCAAGTATAAAGATGCATTAATTAAATAAGAGATATTGTGATATCCCAAAAATATCCATATTCCAACAAGGAACAAACTTCATCTTCACCTGCAACTAGCAACGCTATAAGAGGGGTTGAGCAAAGCGGTAACATAGCCAAACAACGGTTTGCTAGTAAAGGTGGGTTAGAGGCTTGACATGGAAATATGGGAGGCATGATATAGCAAGTGGTAGGTAGCGCGACATAGCAATAGAGCGAACAACTAGCAAGCAAAGATAGAAGTGATTTCGAGGGTATGGTCATCTTGCCTGCAAAGTTCTCAGAGTTGTCGAAAGCTTGATCCTCGTAAGCGTACTCAACAGGTTCCTCGTTCACGGACTCGTCTCCCGGCTCTACCCAAAGCAAGAACACAAGCAATGGAACCACAATCAATCATGGTGCAATGCACAAGCAACATGATGCAATACATGACATGATATGCGAGATGTGATATGCAATGCATATGCGTGCTCCGGAAGGAAAAATGATGAACAAGGCATCGACTTGGCAAACCAAGTATGCCGCTGGAAAGATGAGGTGATTTCGGTCGAAATTGATATAAGGATCACCGGAAACGGATGCACGGTTTGCAAATGACAAGCAAAACAAGATATGATGCAAACTGCTTAAAACAGCAACATGGCCACTTAGAAGCAAGGTTTAAATATGCTACAGCACCCAAACATGAAAACATTAACACTGAGCTACTGCTATAACTCACCAGAACAGGTTCAAACAAGCATGGCAAAAGTGCAAAAGATATCAGCATCACAGACTTAGTGAAAATACTAACATGGCATAAACAACATCAGGTAGCAATGTTTAGAGCTAGCAAACAACATGCTACAGGAACTTAACAGAGAAAACAAAGGCATGGCATGCTTCTACTAAATGCACTTAACAAAACTCACTTACTGAACATGAGCCAAAAGGGCACATAAAATTTGATTACACCCATGCAAACATAGCAAGATTTATAAACAGATTCAGACTTGGTGAAATTCAGGACATGACAACAATAGATTCATGTTGGCATGTTAACAAGCTTGATTAACTCCCTATAGAGCATATCATGGCATGAAATAACTCTAGCATGGAGTAGGCATGAATATGAAACTAATCATGTGCCAAACAACCTCATAGCATGTTTGAAATAAATCACACAAAAATGCCAAAACAGCACCATGATGTAAAATGACATGTATGCAAACTTGCTTAAATGCAGAAAATAATGCCACCACTGGATTGGTGGGAGACTGGTAGGACCATTGGCCACGTGGCTGGGTGTGTGAATGATCGGTGGGGCTGGCCTGTCAGTGGCCCAAGTAAAAACAGAAAAAGGGGGAGGTTTAAGCGCCCGCGGGGGATCGAACCCGGGTTGCCTGGGTGTGGTAGCAGGGGCGTAGCCACTACGCTACTGCTGCTGTTGCTGCTAGAAGGGAGGTGCCACACCTTCTGGTCTAACACCAGGCGAGGCTAGCTGCTCCAGCCGGCGACAGAGAAGAAGGCCACGCTTCCGGCGAGCGTGACGGTGACCATCGAAGCAGAAGGCCACCTGCGGGGGTGCGGAAAACGGACGCGGAGCCAGGAGCAAGTGGCTGATGCGAGCTGGGGGCGCGTGCATGCGGCAGCTCGAGTACGAGCTCATGCTCGTCTCGGGTACGGTAGCGGCAAGGCTGGGCGAGGCCGCTGCTCCTTGCTTTCGAGCGCGGGCGCGCGCGTGCGCGCAGGATGGGGCGCGGGGCGACTGCAGCTAGGCGGGAACCGGAGCGAGGGCGAAGCACGAGTAACTACGGCGTCTACTGCAACTTCACACAAAAAAATTCAGAGATCGCCGGAGCACTGCGAGCGCGGCGAAGACATGGATCGAGCGAGTCCTACAGGTGCCTACATGCCATGGGATGGATGGGAGAGGGAGGAATGTTACCCAGCTCACCCTAGGACACAACGGGGTCGACGGAGACGTGCTGGAGGCGACGAGAGGGAGCTCTGAACTTGGAGAGGCCGCTGTCCGCGAAGCAGAGGAAGCAGAGGAAGAGCCAGGCGCAGAACTTGGCGTCTCCCTCGGCGATGTAGTGGAAGCAGCGGACGACGGGGACGACGGGGAGGCAGACCGACTTGAAGAAGGCGACTCGAGGTGACCGGGGAAGCGACGGCGACGGCTATCCCGAGCTCGAGCTGAAGCTCGGTCGGTTCATGGCGGGCAGGTCGACGGCGAAGCGTGTGGAGCTAACCTAGGCGGCGGCGAGGCAGGTAGAGGAGGGGGATCGCTCGAGGAGGAACCCTAGGGCGTGGGGGACATGTTATATAGGGCTAGCGATGCTTCTCCGGCCGTCAAATCAACCGGACGTCGACGAGGCGCGTCTCGATGCTTTGCTGTACAGGAGCTTGAAGATCCTCCTGTACGCGTGGGCTGACTGGGCTGCGGTAGGAGCGGCTGCTGTGCTCTGCTGGGCTGCAGGTGAGGGGAAGGCCCAGGTAAGGAGAGGTAAGTCCCCCTTCTCATTTCTTTCCAGTTTCTGATTATTTGAATAACCAGCTGAAGAAACGAAATAGGCCAGTGGACTAGGAGAGGCATTTGGTAAATATGAAAAATATTCCCAAGCTCCTGGTATTATGCACATAATTGTAAAAATGGCTTGGACATTTTTAGAGGAAGAAAAATATTCCAAGTTTGAATTAGGTTCAAACTTGAAGCATTTTTGACCCCAACCAAACTCACTCCAAAAAAGATGAAATTGGGCAGAGAGGTTTAAGGCACTCAGCTAGAATATAGGGGAAAAGATGAACATTAAAAGAGAAGGGAAGAGTGGCACTTGCAAAAAGAAGAAAGAAAGGGAAGGAGAGGTGGTGATGATGGAAGATTCATGCATGGAACATACAACAACATAATATGTATGAAAATCACACCATGCACATGATGAGGATGAGAATGCAAGATGACACCAAGCACAAATGCAACACGAAAGAGAAAAAACCCAACCACGAAGGAAAATATCATATCACATAACCGGAAATGGCAAGAGTTGGAGTTACAAAGATGGAAAGTTACATCCGAGGTGTTACAGGACAGGTACTGACCCACTGCAGCAAGAGCTGACATTGCGGTTATAGTTGCCTCGCCACCTTCAGAAGGTGGCGGTTCCACCATTTTTTCCATAGCTCGCTGAAAAGTTGAGGTTTTACATTAGTAGTACCAGAATAGAAGATATTAAGGAGGTAGCAAAACCAAACAAAATAGCTTTGGTCTATATACAGAACTTATTCTGGTGAACCCATGTAAAATATTAGTTGTATTTTATTGCAAAGTACATAATAAAACCAGGTTCCAAACATATGACCATGTACCATCGCTAATGTATTGTCTATTTCTTCACATTGTATTGAGGGCTAAGGATAAAGAGACGAAGTTTATAATACGGTAAGCATAGTATGACATCATTCATATCACAAAACAACTGAGAATAGACAAACATGCAATTGTAACGTTGTGTGGGCAAGTCCAGCACAGAACTAGATTACGGGTCAAGATCAAAGGAACATCACTCCTCTCTTTTAAACCTTGTAAGGTGCAATGATACGCTAAGACAATTGTGTATAAAATTGAAAAGAGTAATAGACATTGGCTGCAAACCATGCAGTTCAAGGCACAAGTCAGAGTAAGTAGTAGTTAAAAGGCATGAGGATTAAGGACTTACAACAGTGGCTTTGACTGGTGTAGTCATGCCCTTCTTCTTGCTGGTGTGACAGTCCTTGAAGATTTCCACAGCATTTGGTTCAGGTACTTTTTGGTCCTTGCGGGCTTTCCTCTGCATTTCGAACAAGTCAATATAGATATGATAATATGGTACAACGAAAAGAGTGAAACAACAGCTAATTACAAGAGCCTCGCAGTGTGCAATATAGCTACAAGATCCTGTTGTTTGTTGGAATTTCACTTTCTTACGGTTGGCCTTGTTCTTTGAACAGTTCACCTACAAGAAGATAGATTTGTGTGGCACATGCGTAAATAGGACTTCAACATGTGATCTGATCACATATATATAATGTACCTGATACTTCGGATCAGACCAGTGTTTAACAAGGCCCCTCCAGTCTTCATCCGATATATTTTCCACTGGAGATGTTTGGGAAAGTTCACTGTTAGCCTTGCCTTCAAAGTGAGTTTTCCTCAAGTTATACCGATACTGTCGTAGAGCAGACTTGAAAACATGGGTGCAAGCTTGTCTGGTTGCATCATCTTGGCTATCCAACTTGAACCTCACCTGTTGAAAATTATGGGAGTCTCATTATCAGCAACCTAGAAAGTATGAGACAGAGCAAGACGATATTACTAGTTTCCATACATAACCATACTTACAGATAAATGGTCGAGGAAGGTGTTGAACTGGGTTTCGTCTTTGTCATTCCTGTACTGAATCCATGTTGGCAGGATACATACATGACACCTAACGGCAACCGCTGCCTCTGATACTAACTTGGCTGACTCTGTAGCATCACGTGGCCTTTTTAAACCTGCCTCAAAACGGATCTCCATTCTTCCTCCTCTAGATTTAGTTAACCTATCGAGCATTATCCCTGATGTTTGTTTCCTCTTACGCCTAGGTGCTAGTCCAACAACGAACATAGGAAATGTTAGTGTACATCAAACTGTGAGACTACATATAAAGAAGCATGCAACTGTAACTTGACTCCAGCAACTACCTTCTTGCTGTTGAAGCTCACAAGGTTCATCTGATATTGCCAACTCGTCTTGTGTCAAGAGTGCTTGGGAAGTAGTGTCAGGTGGCAAGGGAGATTGGGAACGTGCTGCTAGCTCAGTTGACGCACGAGTAAGTCGTGCAGCTGGTAGTACTGTGGTAGGTGTTGCAAGAACTAGGGCTGTCTCTGCTTGTTTGGTGGCAGCTATTTGTTTCTGTTTGGCTTTTTTTGCAACTCGTGTAGCATGGGATGCCGTGTTTGTAGAATTTTCCGCTGGACTTTGACCTTCTATTGCACCATCAGTACCAGCAGAATCTGCAGGATTCATCCGCTTCTCATTCCCTGCCATTATGTGTTTCTTCCTCTTTCTCTGTGCCATGTTAAGTCAAGCCGACAAGAAAAACGAATAACAATTTAGTTCTTCAGAACAAATTGATGCGTGATGCAGACGAACTGAACTTTGATGTTAGACAACCACATGATAGGAGGATGTAATATGTATGAAAAACAGGACGAAAGAGATAACCAGAACTATGATGTGTAAACTAAGAAGAAGACATTTCACCAAATTAGAAGCAATGCAATGGAAGGTAGACAACATATGAAAGATGCTAAAAATATCGCTCTGCCAAGTTAACAGTGTCTCATCATAAATGGCGTTTAAACAAATGTGAAGCAGTACAAGAAATAAATCATATGCAAGATGCAAACAACATCACACTACCATGTTAGAGGTCTCTCGTCATTAGTGCCATTGCATATTCACAGCATTGCATATTCACAGCTTATGATGTGTAAACTAAGGACAAGGCATTTCAACAAATTAGAAGCAATGAAAGCTAGACACCATATGAAAGATGCAACGAATATCACTCTACCAAGTTAAAACTGTCTCGTCATAAGTGCCATTTGAACAAATTAGTAGTAGAAGCTAGAAAAGAATGTGAGATGTAACCTATATCACACTCCGAAGTCAAACGTGTCTTATGATAAGTGATTGTTGCAGGTTACACAACGGTAGTAATTTGATGTAAGAACATGGTGTGATAGGCAGATATTATATGTTCTAGAAACAGGAACACGTGACTTATTCAAGTATAATGTGTAAAGTAAGCAGATGGAATTCAACAAAATTAGAAGCAATACAAGCTAGACATCACACATAACATGCAACCACATATAACAGTGCCAAGTTAGAGGGAGCACCGGTGATGCGGCACTAGGGGAGACGTGCTCATCATAAACACAGCTTTGTTGAGTGTCTATGCATGTGTTGTCTTGGAAATCATCTTGGGGGTGTGGAGGAGTAGAAACTGTAGAGGCCCTCCGTTCGGAAGGAGCACCTTTATCCGCTACCTTGCTAACTCCCTTCCGCTTTATTGATTTTGAATTGTCAAGTAAAACCGACAAGAAAAAGCAATAAAATTCTCTCTTCAGAACTCATTCATGCATGATACTGACAATCACTACTTTGATGTAAGGCAAACACATGATACCAGGATGGAATATGTACGAAAAACAGGACGACATGGCATGTTCACAACTATTTGTGTAAACTAAGCAGAAACCATTCCAGCAAATAAGAAGCAATGCAAGCTAGACACCACATGAAAGATGCAACCAATATGACTCTGCCAAGTTAAAAGCGTCCCATCATAAATGGAATTTCAACAAATTAGAAGCAGCGCATGCTATAAATCATATGAAAGATGCAACTAATATCGTACTGCATATACTAAAGGTGTCTCGTCATGTTGATTGATGCGGGATACAAAAAAAATAGTTTTATGTAAGGACATGCTTAATAGACAGATGTACTATGTACTAAATACAGGAAGGCATGTCACATTAACAGGTATAATGTATAAGCTAAGCAAACTAGCACATGCAGTTTAACCAGATTGGAAGAATTAAAATCTAGACACCATATGCAACATGCAACCACATATCACGCTGCCAAGTTAGAGCAAGCACCTGCGATGCTAGTGTAGGGGAAATGCTGTAATCAACTACAGAGCTACGTTCACTATCTTCATCTAGCATTTCTGTTTCTTGAGAATCATGTTGGGAGGCTGACGCTGCATTCTTTAAATGAGGAGTAGTCCCCTTGCCTGCCTGCCTCTTCATAAGTGATTGATGAGGGATACACAAGAACATTAGTTTGATGTAAGAACATGGTTAATACACAGATGTACTAGTATGTACCAAAAACAGAAAGGCATGTCATATTCAAAGGTATAATGTGTAAGCTAAGCAGATGCAATTTAACCAAATTGGAAGCAATACAAGCTAGACATCTGGCTGGAGTGGTGAGCATGATCATCTAGGACCTGAGAGCCTGGTGGGAGGCGGGCTGCTTCGCCACCATCGCAGCTTTTTAGTTGGCTTCCAGGTGATGCCTATCTTTGCTGGGCTTGTCACTGGCTCGGCTAGTGCCCTGACTAGCTATTTGTCTTCTGGTGCTCACGGGATGGTGGTTCATGTAAAAAAAATATCTTTCCTTATCTTACCGACTTCGGCCTTTCGAATACAAGCTAGACACCATATGGAACATGCAACCACATATGACACCGCAAAGTTAAAGCAAGCACCTGGGATGGTGGTTCATTGCGAGCGAGGTCATCAACTCCAGAGCTATGTTTACCGTCTCCATCTGCTGACACTGCACCCTTTATAGCGCTGTAACGTGTCTTGCCTACCTGCATACGAAGCTGGAGCGACTTCTCTCTTTTCTTTTTGGCTTCTCTCATGGCAGCAGAGTCTGAAATACCCTTGCATAAAAACACAATAGTGAGAGTAAGGGTGAAGTGTGTGCAGAACTAGTGCACTGTAAAAGTAGCAGATAGCAGGTGGCTGAAAAATAAATGACAGGAGACATATGATAGCTCTACAACATTGCATGGCAAACAAAATTAGATTCTACTCCGTATGATTTTGTAATATATGAGCACAGGAAATGCAGGTACTCCTCCAGCACACCACCACATGTGGTCATATCTAAGATAGCAGTCGACTGAAAATAAATAGGCCAGTCGATTTTTTTAATGAACCGTCCGATCTATAAGGAACGGGCAGATGGCCTTCGTCTACCTCCCGCTAGTCACTGTTGACGATCTTTCTCGAACCGCCAGCGACCACCGGCCCAGACCCCTGCCTCCGCCGCCCCGCCCTCCCATCGACCTCACACCACCGCCGTGCTTGGTAGCACCCCCAGGCCATCCCTTTAATCCCGGTCAACCTCTAGATCGGGCGCCAGTAGCTCTGAGCCACACACGCCCCTAAGATAAACACCAAGGCACTACTTCCCCGGCGTAAGAGGCGTACTAGCGCCTGTTACGCCGGGGAATGCTTCCGTTAATTGGGAATCAACTGGCCAGAAATTGAAATTCAGGGGCGCGACGGACCTCTAGCTAAGGTGAAATAGTATATGAGGAGAAACCTTGTGCATCGTGAGTTACTAGGAACATCTAGTATCAAGAAGAAGCGGTCAACTAGTGTCTTCTGTGGGATGAATACCGTGCAAGCAGAGACGTAAGATTTGCACGAATAAGGGAAGAGGAGTACCTTTTTCGGTTGCCGGTGTGGTCACCTCCACATGTCGCGCCGATCTTCTTCTTTTTACCGGGGAAACCGATGTTCTGGAGGGTGCAGGCTTGGACGAATCCATGGCCAAATTGTTGACTGTGTTGCCGTGGCCGTATGTCGGCGGAGGGGAAGCAGATCCGAGGCGGCGAAGGACGGCGTAGTAGGAACAACTCCGGTGCGGTGGAGGGTGGCGAAGTTGGAGCGGCAGCGGTGAGGCGCAGGACGGCGTGGTTGAACTGGCTCGGGTACGGATGGCTCGGCCTCGGCTTCAACTACTAGCCGTGGAGGGCGTTGCGGTTGAGGTTGCGGTGGACGATGACGTCGGGGTATCGGCTCCGGTGTGATGGAGGAGGGCGGCGGTTGATGGGTGGGATGGGGTGGTAGACGGAGGACGCCGGGGTTTCGCGGCTGGTGGAGAGGTAGTTTTGCCGCCCACGGAGTATGAATGGGGAATCGGACGGGTGTGGGGAACCATGTTTCGGTCTGGGACGCGCTTGTTTTTGGCTTTTTTGAACAGAAGATGGGACGCGCTTGTTTGAAATTTGGGGAAAGTATAAACTTTGCCCCCTCTTAAATTTTGGACCTACTGCGGGTCGGGGGTAGGATGGTAATCCCAGGTGTCCCAAATAGTGGGTGGGAGCGATTTCGGCCGCACGCATGTGTGCTTAGGCGGCCATTGTGTATGAATGTTTTTCGGATGCGGTTGCGTGGCGTGTAGATGAAGCTACAAACCTACCCCGGTTTAGACCTTTGGACGTCGGGCCGGTAGGTTTCACGGGTCGGAGTTATTAGAAAAGTAATTTCCTTGTACTACCAAACATTGGTCTCATGCGGTTTCGGGCGAATAGAGGCTCTTTTGGCGCTTCGTTCGAAATTTTGAAACACAAGCATTCACGTTTAGAGTACTCTTGAACTATGAGGATTGACCTAAATAGACAAATTTATATTTGACCTTGTATGTTTGAAAACCTCATTAAATTATCCGCTTCTTTTTGAAATTTTGACACTTGAAAATCCTATAACTACGATTATTTTGGAATGGAGGAGCTAAATTTGAATCTATTTTGTACACGACTACATATGCTATTATGTACAAAATCAGAGCAAAGATTGGTGCCCCCATAATTTAGGTATGGTTTACAAATGCCATGATATCAAATTCAAATAATTGAATGGACTTCATGTTGAATTCGATTTTTTAAACCACCTTAAGTTGAATTCAAATGTATGCTAGTTCATAGGTAGCTATTTATAATGTCCATTGTGTAACTTTCGTATGTATAATGTGCTTTACACACACAACATGAACTATACTCACGTTTATATTTGATTGCTAAAGCGATGCATTGTCTGGAGTTCAAAATACTAACTATGTGGATCAATTGTGTCGAATAATAACATAGACTTGCTCAAATTCGATAGAATCTAGATGTCTGATGGATCAATGACCGCTCCTTACGCGAATTGCAAATATCATGATCCCATCCTAATATTTGGATACAATTTATATCTTTAATCAATGTGTAGAGCAGTCTTTTACGTGTAGTTTCACTCTCCATCGGTGGTCTCTCACACATGCTCACACACTCTCTCCCGAGGTGTCTTTTTTTTGACTGGGAACTGTAGGGGAAACCCCCACAGCATATCAAAACTTTATTGAGAAAATATATACAGTACAGGTATAGAAAAGGGGGGATTACAAGAGGTAATCAAAGAATCTAGGGGAAGAAGTAGAAAAACAGGGTATAAGATACATATTAAAGGCCTCAAGGTGGCAGAAATGAAATCCAGCGTAGAAGATCATCTTTGTAGGCAGCTTTCACTCTATATTGCATTAAGCTAATGTCATGTATAAAAGCAGACCTCCATTTATTAAATCTAGCCCTCTCATGCCTGAAGACCTTAGCATTCCTGATGATCCAGATATTCCAGCAAGCAATGAACAACACTTCAGTGAAGAAGGGCTTCCTAAAACTCCTGCTAGCATTAAGAACCAAATGAGCCATGGAGTCACCAGAAGACCAATCAATTTGCAGATAGTTCCAAATTCTGACACTAAAGTTGCAATTGAAGAACAAATGATCTCTTGTCTCCCTAGTCTGCAAAGGGCAAAGGACACAGCTCACTCCATCCTCCAAGTGCCAATGCCTCCTCTCCACCATGTCCTTGGTGTTCAACCTGTCCATAATAAGCATCCAAGCAAAAACTTTGATTTTCATTGTACAAGAGGACTTCCAGATCCAAGCTGTCAAAGGGTTGAAAGATGAAGAGACAAAAGTATGTGAGTAAAACAGCTTTGGTGAGTATCCCTTGGCAGTGCCCTTCCAAAACCAAATATCCTTGGACCCAGGTGCTCTAACAAGGCCACCCAACATAGACTGGAGAATAGTCAGTTCATCAAAAGCCTGGCTGGACAAAGGAAGGTGGAAATGCTGGAAAATGTCCTGAGAGCCCAAGAATTCCATAGCAGTAACCCAGGGGTCCTTAACATAGGAGTAGAGCCTGGGAAATCTGAGCTGAAGGCTAGACACCTGACCATCAAACTGCAAGTTATCTGACCACATGAGGGCAGTGTTCCCTGCATTAATCTGAACCCAAGCACACTCCCTAAAATGATGCATGACCTTGCAAATATCCTTCCACCAGAATGAGCCACAATCAGAAGTTCCCTGAGGGACCCTATTATGGTAGTAAGTATCCCAAATTAAAGAAACCCAAGGAAGATCCTTTTTATTAAGGAAATTATTGGCATGTTTGATCAAAAGTGCAACATTCTGGGAACCAAGGTTGAGGATGCCAAGACCTCCCCTGTTTTTTGGCCTGCAAATAAGGTCCCAAGCAGCTAGGGAGGGTGCAGGCTGACCCCTATTCCTCCTCCAGAGACATTGCCTCTGGATTCTTTCCAATTGTTTAAGAATTCCAGCTGGGACAGCCAAACTGCACAAGAAGAAAATGGGCATAGATGACAAAGCAGAATTAAGGAACTGCAACCTTTCCCCCTGATTCAGAAAAGATGAACTAGCTGTCATTCTTCTCTCCATGCAATCAACCAGTGGCATAAAATCCAGCATTTTAGGCCTTGTAGTTCCCACTGGCAACCCAAGGTAGGTAAAAGGCATTTTCCCAATCTGGCATCCAAAAGCAGAAGCTAATTCAGCCATGACAGCAGTGTCCACATTGATGGGAATAATAAAGGATTTATGATAGTTCACATCCAGACCAGTGGACTCAGAGAAGATCCTGAGCATATCCTTTAGAGCTAAGAGTTGATCCTTGTCAGCAGGCAAGATAATAAGAGTATCATCAGCATACTGAACTACAGGGTAATCCTGATCATGACAAGGAATAGGTAACTGAATAATGCCCCTTCTGAACATATCATTAATTACAGTCTGCAGAAGATCAGCAGCTAGGACAAACAAGAGAGGAGAGACTGGATCACCCTGTCTGACACCCTTTTTGCACCTGAACTTCCTACCAGGGACACCATTAAGCAGAACAGAGGATGTACCTATGGAGAGAAGCTGCTTCATACAAAGGATCCACTTCTCATTAAAGCCCTTATGTCTCAGAATTTGCACAATGGCCTCATGCTGGAGGGAGTCAAAAGCCTTTTCAAAATCCAACTTTAGAATCACAATAGGTTTCTTGGACTGATGACACTGGTGCAAATACTCAAAGGTCCACCCAATACAATCCTGAATTGTTCTACTTTTTATGAAACCATATTGGTTCTTGTGAACACACTGCATAATCACCTCTTGAAACCTATTGGCTGCCATCTTAGACAGAAACTTAAGACCCATTCCTGTTAAAGATATAGGTCTGTAATCACCCACCTCCTCAGGGGAGGGCTTCTTGGGCACCAAAGTTATGTAAGAGTCATTGATATTCTCCAGATGGGCAGTACCCTGAAAGAAAGCCTGGGCCAGTTCATAGAAATCCTGAGAAATTATGTGCCAGCATCGTTTGAAGAAAAGACCATTAAAACCATCTGGACCTGGAGCTTTATCAACTGGCATGTGCTTGATAATCAAGTCCATTTCCTCCTTCTCAAAAGGCTTAGTGAGAACATCCAGTCCCACAACGGGTTCAATAAGGGAAGAAAGATCAAAGCCCATTTTAATTCCCCTGGAAGAACCCATTCTGTTCTTGAAACAATCCCAGATAATACCATCCATTTGGGAAAGATCAGTCACCACCGTACCATCATGCAGTTTTAAGCTAGCAATAGAATTTCTTCGGTATCTCTCCGTGGCCATAGCATGAAAGAACTTGGTGTTCTCACCACCCACTTTGATGTATCTGATAGTACATCGTTTCCTCCAATAAAGACATTGAAGGTGGAGCAATTTCTCAACATGGCATTTAACCACAATCCTGAAATTTGATTCCTGTCTGTAGAGTGCTCTATATTCCTCAAGCTCATCCAAGAGCAGGATAACACTATTGCATTTACAAATGAGAGTTTTCAGTTTAGAAATGCTCTTCTGCCACCTTTTGAGACACATTCTCAAGGACTTAAATTTGTCAGCTATCCTGGCAGTAATATGGCCCTTTCTGGATTGTTTCTGCCATGAGGAATCCACACAATCCATAAAACCCTCCAACTCCAACCAATAGTTCTCAAACCTAAAGATATTAGACTTGGGAATAGAAGTTTTAATTGTAACCATACATGGCACATGGTCAGAAGCAGTCCTGGCAAGAGGTAACACCTCAGTCATGGGATAATCAGAGATCCAATCGACAGAAGTGAAGAACCAGTCAAGCTGCTCAAGAAGTGGATCATCCTGCATATTGGACCAAGTGTAGGACCTGCCTTTGATGGGCAACTCCAAAAGGCCGAGGTGTCCAATTATCTCATTAAAGATGAACATGTCATTCAGATCACCACCAGGTAGATTCATGTTATCCATAGACCGTAAGAAGTTAAAATCCCCCAATAACAGCCAATTCTCATCCACAGGAATGTTCAGGTGATATAACCAGTTTACAAAATTATCCCTGGCTTCCCCCTGACAAGGTCCATAGACCACCACAAGAGTCCAGCGCTCGTTGTTGTGCCTAGAAACAAACTCAATTACCACTGCCAATTGTTGGACTTGCAATAAAGTCCCCCCAAATATAGACGAATTCCAAACA
This sequence comes from Triticum aestivum, assembly GCF_018294505.1. NCBI lineage: Eukaryota > Viridiplantae > Streptophyta > Magnoliopsida > Poales > Poaceae > Triticum > Triticum aestivum. Next base: position 496,551,665 of record NC_057802.1, on the reverse strand, counting down.
ACTAGAATTCCACCAGAGGCCCCCAAGGAAGGAGAGAAAGCAAAGCTGTCAAATCTCTTGGGGCAAAAACTTTTAATCATGCGGGAATCGAATGAAGCACATTTAGTTTCTTGCAGGCAGGCAATAGCACAGTGGCTTTCATCAATCTTTTGTCTAACAGCTCTTTGCCTAGCCTCAGAATTTAAACCCCTGACATTCCAGCACAGTACATTCCAGTTTCTACAGAGATTATTCATAAAGGAATAACATAAACAAGTCACCCATGCACATGACACACAGTGCCAGATGCCCAAAAGCACATAAGAGTTCCAAACCAGCATTATTACATAGCCCCGGATCAGAAAAAGAAAACCAAACACATAAAGCATATTTGTGGGCTCGCCAAACCCAACAGTATTGGAGTGCACTATTCATTGGAGTCTTGAGTTGTAGCAGCAGAGGGGTCCACCATAAGTGCATCCTCCGTGAGCAGAGCTGCATCAATCTCCAGCTCCTTGCCAATAGCTTGCAGGTGACTGATGGGAGTAGGCGGAGGGACATCTCCAAATGCAGGGTCTTCAGACTTCTCAGCAGAGAGGGGCTTGGCCTTGGGCTTCTTCTTCTTGGGCTGCAGAACCAGCTCATGAAAAGTGGGCTTAAACCCATCCCGCTGGGCCGAACTTCTGGTACACCTACGAACAGAAGTTTCAAAAAGTGGAGTAGGCGCCAAAACTTTGCGTGGCCTCCTTGCAGGTGCACGCTCAGGAGGAGGAGGGACAACAGTCACAACCCTGTCAGTTTCATCCACAAAAAGTGCTCTAGCCAAAGGTCGAGCAGGTACCGACTCCTTCCATGTCAGCAAAGGAAGGGCATCCTGCTGGAAAGCAAAGTCCCAGGTTCTCTTGCTCAAAATGACAGGCGACAGAGGCTGAGGCAGCAGAGGTTTAGGCACCTCAAACACCATTGGAGCAGTCAGCAAATTTTCAAACGAGCGCCTCCAAATCATCTCCGGCAGAGGGGGACCAAAAGGAATCGGAACCACAGGCTGCTCCAGAGTGCGGACATCAAAAGGGGGAGGTTGATACACCACAATGGCCCAATTATTAGCATCCTCCATATCTGGTGCTGCCATTTGATCATTCGAATTAGCAGGAGAAGCCCCATCAATAAGAACGATAGGAGCAGGGGGCACCTGGGGTTGATCTTCAGAGCTTTGGTGGGCCGAACTAGGTTGGGCTGAGGCATTCAAAACCACAGATTCTTGATCCTCCACAGCAGGCTCCACAGCAGGTTCCTCCCAGTTGCCCCAATTGTCCTCATGCACCTCATTATGCGCAGGTTCAGGCGGAGGTGGTGGCACATCGTTCCACCCCAAGGCCGGGAATGGAGGCAGAATAAAAGGTGGCATCTCCGGGAAGGGAACACCAGGCATGGGATGGGGATTGCCATTCATGGGCATCCAGTCTTCATCCTGGGGCATCTGTTCAGCAAAATTGGCCCCCAGGATATACAGAGGCACCGTCCAAGACACCCGGGCACCACCCCAAGCAGCATAATCCATGAACACCACATCTCTTGGTACTAAAATATCTTCTGGAAAAGACGCAAAAACCAAAGTGCGCACAAGGTAGGGATCCTCACTAATCCAATGCTGGAACTTCCCAAATGTGTTGACCGCTGCCCGAATATTCTCCTCATTGCGAAGATCGAGCGGAATCCCCAAGAACATGAGCAGACCCTGACGGAAACCCTGAGCACCTCGAAACGAATCACCCTCATCGTGCTTCATAAAACGCACAAAACGATCGTTGCCTAGAGGTTGGGGCGGCATCTGAAGAAGAGAAACCCTGACTGCAGCATCCCGAAGCTCGAAAAGACCCACCGATCTAATCCAAGGCTGAGCAGACCTCACCAATACCCCATGAGCTTGCAACCACTGGACCACTTCCTCCCTAGCAGCACCAATCTGATCGGGAGGGGGGATGGGCATTACCTCAGCAAGCATGAATTCCTCATGGCGGCGCACAAGTGGGGTATGTGGCGTCACATAGGTCCAAGGCAGACGAGCATCACCGCCGTCCACAATGTGATGGCCAACCGGCACATACAGCATGGGGTCGAGAGGGAAGTTAGCCATCGGAGAGGACCAGCCCGGGCTGGAAGCAGGCGGCAAGAAGTCCGGCGGGGGAGGGGTCTCAGGCGGCGCTGTCGAAGGTGTTTTGGGACCAGGACTGATGGAACAAGGCGAAGCAGTAAATGCGGAAGTGCAAGAGGAGTCCAAATTTGGTAAAAGCTGTGTCAGAGAGATATTCTCGGTGGGAGCTGAGCGATCCTCGGAAGTTGCAACGATACCGGGTTTTGGTTTCCAAACCAAACCCAAAATGCTAGCAAACTTGTTACAATCCTTTTTACCATGCCCCATCCGCAGACAAGAGGTACAACGCAATTTAGATGTGCACGCCGCAGCAAAATGACCCTTAGATAAGCAAATCTGACACGTTAAAATTTCATCTACCATGCCCGTAACCAATTTATCAAAATCTTCGTCCGCTTGCTGAGAAGACGGAATGGAAAGCCCAGAAGATAGCACCGGCTCCACCTGGACCGTGGACCGTGAAGAAGACGGCCCAGCATGGGAAGGCACGTCCACATTCGGAGAGCCAAAATTTCCGCCCGAGATAGATGGCGACCCATTCACAGCTGGTTGAAGATCCCTAACCGTTCCAAAGGAAATGGAGGGGGTAGTTGTCGTCCACCGGAGCTCAGCCGGCGGCGAAGGGTGGATGACCACCCGTTCATGCGCAGAAAGCGTGTACCCCGCATCCTCAACAGTTTGAATGCAAGACTGCGTGGCTGGATAACGATAACCACGACAAGCAGGATAATTATGGAACTGTGAAAATGAAAGCTTCTTGGCAGGGCCATGCGATGATTTTATCGAAGATTTACGGGGCTTGGTGTGCATAGCCAGCATGCCAAGGGTAGCTCGACGTTTAGAGGGACTAACAAGGATCCACTCGGCATCACATTCCAATTTCCAAAGCTTGAACTCACGGCCCCAATTTGGGCCACCATTACCCCAAAGGTGAAAGAAACATTTAAAATGATCACAGGAGAAAGAACGGAGCCTGAGAATGATTAAAGCCACAGCCTTGCAAGAAACATGAAAACCAAAAACCCTCTCCATGAGCATAAAAACCATGAACTCAATAGCAGAACCCCCGATGGCCGCCTCAAGCGCTGCTGCCACCGAATCCTCAGTCAGACGAAAATCATGTCGGCCAAAGGAAATTACCATGGTGAAGAAACCCGTGTCATCCATGGGGTGCACCGAAAAGCCCGTAGATTGAAAAATCTTCTCCGCGAAAACCAGACCCTTGGAGAAGTCCAAGCCAAGGGTGGATCCATCAGCAGAACCCATAGAGATGGGTATTAGGACGTAGATCTCAGTGCGCCGGAGAGATCTATTGGAGAGGAAATGGAATTTGGTGGCTAGGGGAGGAGATCACCGGAGGTGGTGGCGATCGCCGGGGTGGGGGTGGGAGCGCCTATCATCCGCCGTTGGTGGCCAGCTATCTCCCGAGGTGTCTTTCTCGCACACATGCTCTAGATATAACCCTCCCTCCCACTCGTAACCATTTACAACTGTTTTCACTAATCTTTATCACAAGCACTCTTCCTCTCGCAAACATACACACGCACAATCCTCATCGACCCTTTCTATATACATGGACCTGCCTATGTGTCTCATGTACGCACATTATCTTTACGCCTGTCTCTCACGCATTGTCTCACACCTCTCTTCCTAATCGACGAGTATGATTCTAGCAGAGCATTCTGTAGGATGCCCCTTAAAGTTAGGTTGGATGAATAGTAATATCAGAGATAAAGGGGTTACCTTAGTCCGAGAACCTAGGGTTACAAATCCTAGCCGGCTTTGTCAGTGGACACAGAGTCCTTCACAATTATGCTATCTTTGTCTTGTACGACTAGTCATCCATGGGTCTTCCTAAATGCGTCACGGGCCGACCAATGTGGCGCAGGACGGAACCGAACGAAGGGCCTCACCTCGACCCACCGGACCTCACGCGGTGACACACCCTCTGCCCCCACGTCTCATTATCTTCTCACACCCACACATACCAACACAAACACCACACACACAGAAAATTTCTCCTGGTGCCTCTGTTCCCTCCCCCCTTGCATATACACACTCAAGGGAATGGAATCTCTTGTCGTGACGTCATATTCGTCTCTCTCTCTAGACCACTCTCATTTCTCGTGCTATCTCTCCCACGCCCCCCCGTCGGCCCCTCTATCCATGCCTCTCTCGAATACGTAATATACACACATACCTCTCTAGGCCTCGCCAAATGCATCAACTACACATTCACACATGTTACATCACGTACCCCATTGATCTAAAAAGCCCTCTCTTCACATTTATTTCGCATACAACATTCCTCTTGAATAAAGTGTGGCCAAAAAATTATTTTAGAGTTTCTACAGATATACAACATTACAAAGTTATATGGAGGAGTACGAACGCTAATTTGCATTGCATGGTGCCCACAATGATATTTATTCCGCATTGTGAATTTGTATATTTTTATACTATATACAAAGTTAGTCATAATAAAGAGAAACGAAGAGCATATCTCTCTCCATCGCATATCCCCCCTGTACGCCCCTTTCACGTATGCACACAAAACTATCTCTAGGTCCTCTAAAAGTAAGCCCCCAGAAAATTCACGCATGTTTCATCTTTCTCTCGCGATATATGCAATGACGATAATTGTATTTGAAGCGAAAGCACGATACGTACATTGGACTTCAGAATCCACTCATTACGGTCACCATTTACATTTAGAGGTTATTATACAGTCACGGGCTCACCGTACAACTCTGTATTTGGTCATGACATGACTACTTGACCAGTTAAACGCTCCACGTGGCACCTCTAGTGTTGCATCACATTATCTCACTACCATCGTGCCCACCTGTCGACTTGTATCTACTGTACATCTACACTCTTATAAAATACATAAAATACACTCTTATAAAAAACAGAGTTGGTGATGATGGTGTGCCAGCCATCCTGCAATATAGGCCGTCCGATTTATATCTGACGGATAAGAAAGAAACTATGGCAATTTTGCAAAAAGGTACCCACACACCTCTCCACATTTGCAAATAAGACCTTCCCTCGTTCATCCTTTTCTCTCACAAGATAAACAAGTCATACAAATGCATCTTGATGTTACGTGCAACGCACGGACATCTTGCTAGTAAGAATGAAAACAAACGACAAAAAATATTTGGACGGTGGTTCAAAGTCATGACCGCGGGCATAGCGGACAAAGGTGGCCTTGTATTGGTATGTTGAGCCGTCTATTTTCACACACAGGAGCTGGTGTGGTGATTATACACACACACGCACGCATGCACACGAACTGCATCCACGCAACACTCACACAAACACATGCACCCATGCACGCACGCAACACTCACACGTACACACGCAGCCAAGCACGCACGCAACACTCACACGCACACACGCACGCATGCATGCACACACCAGTACACCACACGACCAACACACACTCTCACGCTCAAGTGCTCAACCTACACGTTCATGCGCACACATCAGGCCGTGACAGACACATACACAACCAGGTGATTCCCGCGCACGGGTTGGAGCCTTGTCGCGCCTGCGTAAATTTGTGTTTATCTGACCTTTTGCCTATGCGAACTGACAGGTGTGACCCACAAGGAATGTGGTCAATTTAACTAGTCAACATGGCGCCACGCAGACTATTTGGCCAGGCACCAGAGTGCAATCCGATGCTGAACTGTGAGCAAGTGACCGTATAATCACCGCAAAACGTATATAGTGACCGTAATCAGCTTATTCTGAAGTTCGGTGACCGTATTACGCTTTTCTCTCTATAGGCCCTCCAAAACTACATCTCTACACGTTCTCGCATGTTACATCTAACAACTATGCAATACAGCACTACTACTACACTCTAACACAATAAATCATATGTGTTTTTAGTTTTACTAGATATCATATTGTTACTTATAATTATTCAGTTTGCATACATTAAAATTGCCTTTGAAATGTATGGCCAGTATCATCTACCGCGCGGGAAAATCCCGCCCTTTCCTGTTTAATCGGGTTTGTATCGATGGATCGTGCGAAACAGCAAAACTATGGTGCTATACAGTACAAGTGACAGTTCACTGGGCCGTCGTGTCGTCTACTCCTCCGTCGTAAGAGTGGAGCGCTCGCTTTCATAAATCTTCTAGTCCCTTTCGCCGACATGTGGGACATCAAGCTACCGGGTCCACGTGCCATACCGGAATACAGTGCAGAGCAGCCGGGGTGAAGCACCCAAGTCATGGCGCCGACGTAGTAATGAGAAATGAGGCGTCAAATCACAAAGCTGCACCTTTCCCGCAGTTAAGTTGGAGGGACGAAGCAACCATCATTTCACTCGTTGCTGAATCCGCTTCTCCCTCATCTTCTTCAACTTAACCACGTGTTGCTTCTGCCGTTGTTCTGCCTCGCGTGGGACGCAGATCGGCTTGGTAAAGCACTGAAACGTGGGACCGCATGTTAGCAAACCACCAGGACAACGTCCTCTGAAAATAAGAAGCCTAATCCTAGACTTACAAAGGGCTACGTAGCTGCTACGTATACTTTCCATCTAATCTATATATGCACCCCCTGATTTTCAGGTGGGGTGGGCCTAATCCTCTCCTTTAATCCAATCAAATAGTCCCACATCACATCAGTTTCATAACTTTACGTAAACCATTATGTGGATGTAGCATTGCTCAAATAAGAAACCTCCCCCGCCATCCGCGCGGCAAAATCACCTCCTTTTTACTAATCTTGATTCTATAATTTTTTAGATCAATATAATTGAGATTTGTATAGATAGCACACAGGAGCAAAACCAAGTGGTACGGTTAAGGGCATCCACAATGTGTAGCCAAATGTGAAAATAGCTTTTGGCATCGTGGGAACCATTGTGGACGGTGTTGCCAAAGCCAAAAAGATGGAACCGAAGCTCCCTGATTGATTGATTGAAGGAATAGAAAAATGCAACGTCTCTCCTCTTTCTCCCATGCTTGGATGCATGTAGTACAGTATAGAGCATAGAGTCTACTCCCCTCTCCCTTCTATCACAAATCACAAAGCAGTGAGGCGTCAAATCACAAAAGCACGGACGAAGCAACCATCATTTCACTCTTCGCTGACTCCGCTTCTCCATCGTCTTCTTCGAGAAACCATCTCACCGCACTAGTACTCCTAGTAGTACTAGTAAAGGACTTCCTGGATGCAAATAAGGCGGTTGTCTCGGCTTGCAGGCGGCACTTGCGAACGACTTACCGTGGTCTCCCTCAATGGTGTTCTCCGTCGAACGCACTTCGCCAAACCACCAAAAAAAGATATCGTCGACGTCACCGCAATGGGGAAGGAAGTCAAATATAGTTACTACCTCCATTTTTTTGTACACAAGGCCAGTATATCAAAATTACAATTTGCAAAGGGCCACTAACACTAATCAAGGCAAAATTGATGGGGTTAGCAACCAAGGACATTAATATCCCCTGCATGCATGCGGAAGTGAGAAGGTTGGTTTGCATGGCGCTGCATTAATCAAGGGATGAGGAGTGAGATGGTTAGCTCTTTGGTCTTTGGAGAAAAAATTACGCATTAATTGACACGTGAAACGAGGATTTGTATCGATTAAATCCCGCGAAGGAAAACCCCGCCTTTCTTTTTTAACACTAGTACTCCTAGTACGTACGTACTTATCCTGTTTGGGTGTAGGCCTTGCATTGCCAAACTTCGCCACACATTTTTGCGAAGCTTGCCTAAAGTTTTCAAAATGAGAAGGAGGTACACTTGCGCACGGCTGTCGCAGTCGCACCGCACCCTCACACGGTCGCTCCTGCTCGTGAGCGCTAAAGTTTCTGTTTTTTACAGCAAGATGATAAAGACTTCACCCAAGTCTTCCCAAAGGTTCTACTTGGCACAAACACTAATTAAAACATAAAACCACATCTAACCAGAGTCTAGATAGATTATTTATTCCTAAATAGAACCAAAAAGCAAGAAACTAAAATAAAATTGGGTTGCCTCCCAACAAGCGCTATCGTTTAACGCCCCTAGCTAGGCATGATGATTTCAATGATGCTCACATAAAAGATAAGAATCAAAACATAAAGAGAGCATCATGAAGAATATTACTAGCACATTTTAGTCCAACCCACTTCCTATGCATAGGGATTTTGTGAGCAAACAACTTATGGGAACAATAATCAACTAGCATAGGAAGGCAAAACAAGCATAACTTCAAAACTTTAAGCACATAGAGAGGAAACTTGATATTATTGCAATTCCTACAAGCATATATTCCTCCCTCATAATAATTTTCAGTAGCATCATGAATGAATTCAACAATATAACCAGCACCTAAAGCATTCTTTTCATGATCTACAAGCATAGAATTTTTATTACTCTCCACATAAGCAAATTTCTTCTCATGAATAATAGTGGGAGCAAACTCAACAAAATAATTATCATGTGAGGCCTAATCCAATTGAAAACTAAAATCATGATGACAAGTTTCATGGTTATCATTATTATTAATAGCATACAAGTCATCACAATAATCATCATAGATAGGAACTTTATTCTCATAATCAATTGGAACCTCTTCCGAAATAGTGGATTCATCACTAAATAAAGTCATGACCTCTCCAAATCCACTTTCATCAATATAATCATCATAAATAGGAGGCATGCTTTCATCATAATAAATTTGCTTATCAAAACTTGGGGGACAAAAAATATCATCTTCATCAAACATAGCTTCCCCAAGCTTGTGGGTTTGCATATCATTAGCATCAAGGGTATTCAAAGAATTCATACAAACAACATTGCAATCATGCTCATCACTCACATATTTTATGCCAAGCATTCTATGTAATTCTTCTTCTAGTACTTGAGCACAATTTTCCTTCCCATCATTTTCACGAAAGACATTAAAAAGATGAAGCATATGAGGAACCCTCAATTCCATTTTTTGTAGTTTTCTTTTGTAGTCTAAACTAGTGATAAAACAAGAAACTAAAAAATTCAATTGCAAGATCTAAAGATATACCTTCAAGCACTCACCTCCCCGGCAACGACGCCAGAAAAGAGCTTGATGCCTACTACGCAACCTTCTTCTTGTAGACGTTGTTGGGCCTCCAAGTGCAGAGGTTTGTAAGGCAGTAGCAAATTTCCCTCAAGTGGATAACCTAAGGTTTATCAATCCGTGGGAGGCGTAGGATGAAGATGGTCTCTCTCAAGCAACCCTGCAACCAAATAACAAAGAGTCTCTTGTGTCCCCAACACACCCAATACAATGGTAAATTGTATAGGTGCACTAGTTCGGTGAAGAGATGGTGATACAAGTGCAATATGGATGGTAGATATAGGTTTTTGTAATCTGAAAATATAAAAACAACAAGGTAAGAAGCGATAAAAGTGAGCGTAAACGGTATTGCAATGCTAGGAAACAAGACCTAGGGTTCATACTTTCACTAGTGCAAGTTCTCTCAACAATAATAACATAATTTGGATCATAAAACTATCCCTCAACATGCAACAAATAGTCACTCCAAAGTCACTAATAGTGGAGAACAAACGAAAAGATTATTGTAGGGTATGAAACCACCTCAAAGTTATTCTTTCTGATCGATCTATTCAAGAGTCCGTAGTAAAATAACATGAAGCTATTATTTCCGTTCGATATATCATAGAGTTCGTACTAGAATAACACCTTAAGATACAAATCAACCAAAACCCTAATGTCACCTAGATACTCCAATGTCACCTCGAGTATCCGTGGGTATGATTATACGATATGCATCACACAATAGATTCATCTATTAAACCAACACATAGAACTTCAAAGAGTGCCCCAAAGTTTCTATCGGAGAGTCAAGACGAAAATGTGTGCCAACCCCTATGCATAAGTTCACAAGGTCACTAAACCCGCAAGTTGATCACCAAAACATACATCAAGTAGATCACGTGAATATCCCATTGTCACCACAGATAAGCACATGCAAGACATACATCAAGTGTTCTCAAATCCTTAAAGACTCAATCTGATAAGATAACTTCAAAGGGAAAACTCAATCCATTACAAGAGAGTAGAGGGGGAGAAACATCATAAGATCCAATTATAATAGCAAAGCTCGCGATACATCAAGATCATGCCAAATCAAGAACACGAGAGAGAGAGATCAAACACATAGCTACTGGTACATACCCTCAGCCCCGAGGGTGAACTACTCCCTCCTCGTCATGGAGAGCGCCGGGATGGTGAAGATGGCCACCGGTGAGGGTTTCCCCCTTCCGGCAGGGTGCCGGAACAGGGTCCCGATTGGTTTTTGGTGGCTACAGAGGCTTGCGGCGGCGGAACTCCCGATCTATTCTGCTCTTCGATGTTTTTAGGGTATATGGATACATATAGGCGAAAGAAGTCGGTCAGGGGAGCCACGAGGGGCCCACGAGGGTGGGGGGCGCGCCTCCCTGCCTCGTGGCCACCTCGAAGCTTCCTTGACTTCTACTCCAAGTCTCCTGATTGCTTCCTTTCCAAAAATAACTCTCCTGAAGGTTTCATTCCGTTTGGACTCCGTTTGATATTCCTTTTCTTTGAAACACTGAAATAGGCAAGAAAACAACAACTTGGGCTGGGCCTCCGATTAATAGGTTAGTCCCAAAAAATAATATAAAAGTGTATAAGAAAGCCCATTGAACATCCAAAACAGAATGTAAAATAGCATGGAACAATAAAAAATTATAGATACGTTGGAACGTATCAGTACACAGCATGGCATACTTTATAGAACCTATGGCTGAGGCATAGGAAATGACTTTCATTCTCTCTCTATCTTCTGCCGTGGTCGGGCTTTGAGTCTTACTCAACTTCACACCTTGCAACACAGGCAAGAACTCCTTCTTTGACCGTTCCATTTTGGACTACTTCAAAAACTTGTCAAGGTATGTAGTCATTGGAAAAACTTATCAAGCGTCTTGATCTATCTCTATAGATCTTGATGCTCAATATGTAAGCAACTTCATCAAGGTCTTTCTTTGAAAAAACTCCTTTCAAACACTCCTTTATGCTTTCCAGAAAATTCTACATCATTTCCGATCAACAATATGTCATTCACATATACATATCAGAAAGGTTGTAGTGCTCCCACTCACTTTCTCGTAAATACAGACTTCACCACAAGTCTGTATAAAACTATATGTTTTGATCACACTATCAAAGCATATATTCCAACTCCGAGGGGCTTGCACCAGTCCATAAATGAATCACTGGAGCTTGCACGCTTTGTTAGCACCTTTAGGATCGACAAAACCTTCTGGTTGCATCATATACAACTCTTCTTTGAGATATCCATTTGCCAAATTTCATAAAATGCGGCAATTACTAACATGATTCGGACAGACTCTAAGGATCGATACGAGTGAGAAAATCTCATTGTAGTCAACACCTTGAACTTGTCGAAAACCTTTTTGCGACAATTCGAGCTATGTAGATAGTAACACTACTATCAACGTCCGTCTTCCTCTTGAAGATCCATTTATTCTCAATGGCTTACCGATCATCGGGCAAGTCAATCAAAGTCCATACTTTGTTCTCATACATGGATCCCATCTCAGATTTCATGGCCTCAACCCATTTCACGGAATCTAGGCTCAGCATCGCTTCCTCATAGTTCGTAGGTTCATCATGGTCTAGTCACATGACACCCAGAATAGGATTACCGTACCACTCTGGTGCGGAACATATTCTGTTTGACCTATGAGGTTCGGTAGTAACTTGATCTGAAGTTTCATGATCATCATCATTAACTTCCTCACTAATTGGTGTAGGCATCACTAGAACTGATTTCTATGATGAACTACTTTCCAATTTGGGAGAAGGTACAAATATCTCATCAAGTTCTACTTTCCTCCCACTCACTTCTTTCGAGAGAAACTCCTTCTCTAGAAAGGATCCATTCTTAGCAACGAAAATCTTGCCTTCGGATCTGTGATAGAAGGTGTACCCAACAGTTTCTTTTTGGGTATCCTATGAAGACGCACTTCTCCGATTTGGGTTCGAGCTTATCAGGCTGAAACATTTTTACATAAGCATCACAACCCCAAACTTTAAGAAACGACAACTTAGGTTTCATGCCAAACCACAGTTCATACGGTGTCGTCTCAAACGGATTTAGATGGTGCCCTATTTAACGTGAATGCAGCTGTCTCTAATGCATAACCCCAAAACGATAGTGGTAAATCGGTAAGAGACATCATAGGCCGCACCATATCTAGTAAAGTACAGTTACGACGTTCGGACACACCATTACGCTGTAGTGTTCCAGGTGGCGTGAGTTTGTGAAACTATTACACATTGTTTTAAATAAAGGCCAACTCGTAACTCAAATATTCGTCTCCGCAATCAGATCATAGAAACTTTATTTATTTGTTACGATGATTCTCCACTTCACTCTGAAATTCTTTGAACTTTTCAAATGTTTCAGACTTGTGTTTCATTAAGTAGATATACCCATATCTGCTCAAATCATCTGTGAAGGTCAGAAAATAGTGATACCTGTCGCGAGCCTCAACACTCATTGGTCCGCATACATCAGTATGTATTATTTCCGTTGTTCCGGAGAACGGAGTTTTAGTCATCTTGCCCATGAGGCATGGTTCGCAAGCATCAAGTGATTCCAAAAGTCCATCAGCATGGAGTTTCTTCGTGCGCTTTACTCCAATATGACCTAAACGTCAGTGCCACATATAAGTTGCACTATCATTATTAACTTTGCATCCTTTGGCTTCAATATTATGAATATGTGTATCACTAAGATCGAGATTCAATAAACCATTTATATTGAGTGTATGACCATAGAAGGTTTTATTCATGTAAATAGAACAACAATTATTCTTTAAATGAATAACCGTATTGCAATAAACATGATCCAATCATATTCATGCTCAATGCAAACACCAAACAACATTTATTTTAGGCTCAACACTAATCCTGAAGGTAAAGGGAGTGTGCGATGATGATCTTATCAACCTTAGAATCACTTCCAACTCACATCATCTCCTCACCCTTAACTAGTCTCTGTTTATTTTGCAACTCCTATTTTGAGTTACTACTCTTAGCAACTGAACCAGTATCAAATACCGAGGGGTTGCTATAAACACTAGTAAAGTACACATCAATAACATGTATATCAAATATACCTTTGTTCACTTTTTGCCATCCTTCTTATCCGCCAAGTATCTAGGGCAGTTCCACTTCCAGTGAACATTTCCTTTGCATTAGAAGCACTCAGTTTCAGGCTTGGGTCTAGTTTTGGGATTCTTCATGGGAGTGGCAACTTGCTTGCCATTCTTCTTGAAGTTCCCTTTCTTTCCCTTGCCCTTTTAATTGAAACTAGTGGTCTTGTCAACCATCAACACTTGTTGCTTTTTCTTGATTTCTACCTTCGCCGATTTCAGCATCGTGAAGAGCTTGGGAATTGTTTCTGTTATCCCTTGCATATTATAGTTCATCACGAAGTTCTAGTAACTTGGTGACTAGAGATCTTTGTCAATCACTATCTTATCTGGAAGATTAACTCCCACTTGATTCAAGCGATTGTAGTACTCAGACATTCTAAGCACATGCTCACTGGTTGAGCTATTCTCCTCCATCTTGTAGGCAAAGTACTTGTCAGAGGTCTCATACCTCTCGACTCGGGCATGAGTCTGAAATACCAATTTCAGCTCTTGGAACATCTCATATGCTCCGTGGCGTTCAAAAAGTTTTTGAAGTCCCAGTTCTAAGCCGTAAAGCATGGTGCACTAAACTATCAAGTAGTCGTCATACCGAGCTTTTTCAAACGTTCATAACGTCTGCATCTGCTCCTGCAATAGGCCCGTCACCTAGCGGTGCATGAAGGACATAATACTTCTGTGCAGCAATGAGGATAATCCTCTGATCACGGAGCGAGTCCGCATCATTGCTACTATCATCTTTCAACTTATTTTTCTCTAGGAACATATCAAAAATAAACGGGGAGCTACATCGCGAGCTATTGATCTACAACATAGTTATGCAAATACTATTAGGACTAAGTTCATGATAAATTAAAGTTCAATTAATCATATTACTTAAGAACTCCCACTTAGATAGACATCCCTCTAATCATCTAAGTGATCACGTGATCCATATCAACTAAACCATGTCCGATCATGACGTGAGATGGAGTAGCTTTCAATGGTGAACATCACTATGTTGATCATGTCTACTATATGATTCACGCTCGACCTTTTGGTCTCAGTGTTCCGAGGCCATATCTGCATATGCTAGGCTCGTCAAGTTTAACCTGAGTATTCTGCGTGTGCAAAACTGACTTGCACCCGTTGTATGTGAACGTAGAGCTTATCACACCCGATCATCACGTGGTGTCTCGGCACGATGAACTGTCGCAACGGTGCATACTCAGGGAGAACACTTATACCTTGAAATTTAGTGAGAGATCATCTTATAATGCTACCGCCGTACTAAGAAAAATAAGATGCATAAAGGATAAACATCACATGCAATCAATATAAGTCATATGATATGGCCATCATCATCTTGTGCCTTTGATCTCCATCTCCAAAGCATCGTCATGATCACCATCGTCACCCGCTTGACACCTTGATCTCCATCGAAGCATCGTTGTCGTCTCGCCAACTATTGCTTCTACGACTATCGCTAAGCCCGTAGCATCGTTGGCGATTGCATTTCATACAATAAAGCGACAACCATATGGCTCCTGCCAGTTGTTGATAACTGTTACAAAACATGATCATCTCATACAAAAAACTATATATCATCACGTCTTGACCATATCACATCACAGCAATGTAACATCCCAAATTTTCAATTTGGAATGTTATACATAGATCATTCCTGCATATCATATTTTATTGCATTTCGTTTTGCGATCCTCGAAATCCTAAGCAACTCAAGGACCCTCGGAGAGAGTTGGGGATTTCACTGTTTTCATATTTGAATTCTATCAAATATTGAAGCGAGGATTTTGGTTTTAATTATGTTCTCTCCGAAAATATTTCATATTAAAATATATGAGAGGAGATAATATGACTTCTCCAAAATAAATGAAGTATTGGAGGAAAAATATTAAAATCAAATATTTGTTTTTATTCGGAGTTTATTGCTATTTTATTTGCATTAGGAAAATTGCACGTTTTCCAAAGTTGTATTTTAGGGCCAAGCAAATGTTCATCTTGTTCTAAATATTTTATTTAGAAGGTGAAAATTTGTTTTGGCATTATTTAGATTTTTATTTTATTTTCTAGGATTTATTTAAGTTTCGACGAAATTATTTTCAAAAAAAAACTTCTGCGCCCGACTGGGCCGAAGCCCAGCTGAGCCAGGCCGGCCCACCCCGCGCCACCGCCTCCCCGCCGCCGTCTCCCACTCGGAGACCATGACCGCCGCCGCCGCCCGCCCTGGCCGAGTCGGCCACGTCCCCCTGCCCCCTCCCGCAAGCCACCAGCCCCCCTTTAAAAGCCGACCCGGGGCCCCCCTGGAGCCCCAAGCCGGAGCTGCCGCCGCCGCAAGCCGCCGCCCCGCCGCCTTGCGCCGCCGCCGAGCCGCCCCGCGCCGCCCTCCGCTGTCGCCGCCCCGCGCCGCCCTCCGCTGTCGCCGCCGACGTCACCTTGCCCTGCCGGAGCCCCGAGCCCCGCCGGATCCGACGAGGTAGCCGCCGCCGCCGGTTTTCTTTAGAAAACTGATGCGGTTTTTTTAGAAAATCCTAGTTCGTTTCTTTTTAATAGACCGGTTTTATTTTTTTCGGTTTAGTTAGCGGACGTTCGTCCGTACGTTCGTTTTAACGAACAGTTTTCTCTCATTAGTTACAGACAACGAACGTTCGTTCGTTAGCCTGTTCGTCAGTTTTTCCTTTTCTCGGGTTTTCCGCGATTATTTTTCGATCGCGATTTCTGATCCGATTCGTTTCAGTTTATCTTTTCGCTCGTTTATCGGAATCAGGCGATTCAAGCGCCTAGATCTTCGTCTCGAAACCCTCTTTCTGTTTAATCAACTTGAACAAGATTTTGGTACTGTAAAATTTGACTTTAGTCCAGATTAGTAAACGGATCTTGTTTCTTTCGCAGTTTGAGTTTCGTTGCTCCGTTTGATTTGATTCTTTTTGCAATTTGGAGTTCTTAAGTTGAACTTTCTAGTTAGATCTTCTTATTTGAGATTTATCCGTGCTTCTTTGCTTGATTGCTTATGTATGCTATTGTTTATTTGCGATAGAATTCCCGGAGTGCGAAGCGTGCTACTTCGAGTCCCTAGGTTTTGCGGATCGTCAACAAGGCAAGTAACACATTGACCATACTCTTTTCATACCCAGTTTTTATGCATTAGATCCAATCCTCAAACACTGCATGATTAGGATATGATTAACTTGTGGGTTTTGGGAAGTAGTTGATGAGGTAGAACCTATTGCCCTGTTATATTCAAACCCTTGGGAGTTACTTCTACGTATTGCTTATATTGCTATGCTATGCTATGCTCGTAGACGTGGTTTGGGTGAGTGGATCCATGATAGATGTGAGATGATTAATTAATGGTACAACTTAAGGTGGCAACTTTAATACACATCTGGGTGGATTGCTTGTCGGGCACCTGGAGAATCCAGTGTTGTCCTAGGATATCCCGGAGTACCCGTGTGATCATCCTAAGGTCCGCCACCTAGGCTCAAAGGGAACTGAGATTTTTCATGCTAGAAACCTCCGTGTGCAGCCACATGCTATTATGGGCTCTAGCATAGTTGAGTAAGTTGCAGGAGCTCTTGAAGAGGTGGATCAGCAGGTAGAGGGATGTAGGTTGGTATGGTCTTCCCAGAGTAAAGAGTTAATGTTTCTGAAAGACTGTGTCTCGGTCATCCGTTTCTCAAACACCATGAAGTGCGAGAAATCCATCGGAGGCGGTCGAGTCTTGTGGGGAAAAGTGCGCAAACCTCTGCAGAGTGTACAATCTAATCATGGTTAGCCGTGTCCCCGGTTATGGACATCTTGAGTATCTAGTACTTGGATTATCCTAAGTATCTCATCACTCTAATTTAACATTGTTGGGTTGATAATTACTTTTAATTGGGATTGAGTTGGAGGAACCTTCTCAATGATGTTTCAACTACCATGATGTTAAAATAAAACTTATTCCTTTGTTGTAGGGAAAAATTGGCTTTTCGCAAAAACTATAACCATAGAGCCTTCCACCAGCCAAATATGCATGTAGTGATAGCATTATTCTGTACTTGCTCTACTGTGTTATATTGCCAGCATATTCCATGTGCTGACCCGTTCCCGGGCTGCAACGTATCATGTTGCAGACTTTTCAGACGAGGAGTAAGGTTCGTTAGGTCGTTGCCGTGCAGCTCAGCTATGCCGTTGGAGTTGATGGACTCACTTTATCTTCCAAGCCTTCCGCTGTTATCGTATTAGATGGCCTTAAGCCATATTTATTGTAATAAGTTCTCTTTTGAGACATTCGATGTAATAAGTGTGTGACTGCTACTCTGTTATAAATCTTTCGAGTACTGTGTGTGTCAGCATTACCGATCAAGGGATGACACTGAAGCACAGAGACTTGACCATTTGAGGTCGGGTCGCTACAAGATGGTATCAGAGCACACGTTGAGTGTAGGACACGACCACTAAGATAACCCATAGGTCACTCTTCTCTACTCATTTCTGACTCCTCTCCATTTTCTACTCTTAGGATGGCGGATTCAAGGAACAAGTTTGCACAACCGGATGAAGACACCCCCTTTGGACGCCACTTGAAGGAAGTCACTAGGTACCTGAACATCGGAATACCAAGCTTCACCGGGACTTTCAACGCCACTTTACCAGAAGAGGAGCGCTGGATGATTCAAGTTCAAGTACCAGGAAGGACGTTCTCGCCAACCACTAAGCCCATAGATTTTTCTGTTGAAGCACCCACCTGGAGCCTAGGCAAGAGCATGGCAGCAGACATTACCATGGGACGCATTGGAGAAGTCTACAACAAGGATCTTAAGGACACTATCTATCAGATATGTGGGCGCTGAGATGAGCAATGGGAGATGATCAGCACCAAGAAGGGCAGATCCATTGCAGCTTTCATCCAGGAATTAAACCAACACATTCGACGCCAGGAGAACCAGATGTGCGCAACTATGATAGATTTGAAGAAGGCGAAGACAAGGATCATCGAGCTGGAAGAAGAACTTAAGTCTACACGCGATGGATATGAGGAGGAAATTGCAACACTATTGGAGAAGAATGACGACTTGATAAAGAAGATCGGAGTATTCTTGGGAGACCCCGTGCCGGGAGGAGAGGACGACGATTCCACTTGCCCGGAGAACTACATCATCATCGACGACACCGACTCCGACCCTAGTGAAGATGGCTTTGAAGACGAAGCTGGAGCAGACATCATGGAGTCTTCCACCGATCAAAATTTCTAGATGACCACCAAATGATTAGTAGTATTCCCCCATGTATATAGTAGTAGTTGAGCACTTTTTACGATAGTTCTAGACCGTTTGTATGCCCTTGCTTGATTGATTGAGTGAAATGATTGTGTTTGTCTCATGTGCATGTGGGTAGTGCTTTCTCACTAGACCCCCCTTTCTATTCTAATCTCTCCCCTCTAAACCCGCCAGATGCCTCCGAGACGTGACATCGGATTTGCCTTCCCGCCAGAACTCACTCACTTGATCCAGCAGCAGAATGCCTTGATGCAATTGTTAGTCCAGAACCAAGGCAACAACAACAACAACAACAACAACAACAACCCGCCTCCAGTTGACAACTTAGCTCGCTTTCTGAGGTTGCAGCCACCGGTGTTTTCCAGTACAACCGAGCCTATAGTTGCAGATGATTGGCTACGCCGTATTGGAAGGGAGTTGACCACCGCAGGTTGCACAGATGATGAGAAGGTGCGCTTTGCCGCACATCAATTGGATGGACCAGCAGCCTCATGGTGGGAGAATTATACGACCACTTTCCCCATAGCCAACGTTACTTTGGATCAGGTTCAGCAAGCTTTCCGTACAGCCCATGTCTCAACTGGAGCTATCAATATGAAGAAGCATGAGTTTTGCAACTTACGCCAGGGGAACCGTACTGTGGCTCAGTACGTGGATGAGTTTAGCAAGTTATCTCGCTATGCCCCTGATGATGTGGCCACAGATGCCGCGAAGCAGGAGAAGTTTATGGAAGGGCTGAATGATGAGATGAGCATGCAATTGATGGTGGCAACATTCAACAACTACCAGGAGTTGGTAGATAAGGCTCTTATGATTGAAGGGAAGCAGTAGCAGATTGAGAGCCGTAAGAGGAAGTATGGGCAAGGAAGATATAACTCCGGAGCTCAGCAGAAGCATCGCCTAACCCCGAACTCGGGAGGACTTGTTCATAACCATGGAGGTCATAACCACACCAGAGGAAGTTCGCATAACCACAATGGTTCTAAGAATGGGACTGGGAACGGAACAAGCAACAATCAGAACCGCTCCAATCCAGCCACACCCGCCAAGAGAGACCTAAGTCACATTACTTGCTTCAAGTGCAGAAAGACTGGACACTATGCCACGGAGTGCCTTGAAGCGAAGAATGGAAACGGTAATGGGAGCGCTGGGAAGAAGCCCAATCCATTCAACAAAGGACAAGTGAACCACGTTAACGTGGAGGAGGTTGAAGAGTGGCCAGACGCGGTTATCGGTAAGTTTTTGGTTAAGCCTTTTACCGCCCTTGTTCTTTTTTATACCGGTGCATCGCATTCATACATATCAAGGGGATTCGTGGATAAGTTTAAACTACCAACCCAAACCCTTAGGACCCCTCTGTTAGTGAGTTCACCTGGAGCAGAGTATATGGCTAGCCGATGGTGCGATCAGATACCCTTAACCATTGGTAGCCATGTTTTCCCGTCAGACCTAATAATTTTGGAGTCATAAGGATTGGATGTGATATTAGGCATGGACTTGATGTCAAAGTATGGAGGAAGCATTGACTGTGCTAGTAAGTCAATTTATCTCACCACCCCTGAGGGAAAAATGATTAAGTATGTATCTAGGCATGCGCCTAGGAGGAGCCAAGTAAATACCCTCACGGGAGTTGTTCAGGAGGAAGTGCCTGTAGTACAGGATTACCCAGATGTTTTTCCAGAGGAATTACCAGGCATGCCACCGGATCGAGACATCGAGTTTTTGATAGAACTGTTGCCAGGCACCGGGCCTATATCGAAGCGACCATACCGGATGCCCGCAAATGATCTGGAGGAGATTAAGAAGCAGATCAAGGAGTTATTGGAGAAAGGTTTCATTCGACGGAGCTCATCCCCATGGGGAGCCCCAGTGCTTTTGGTTGAGAAGAAAGATAATTCTCTAAGAATGGTTGTTGATTATCGTGCGTTAAATGAGGTGACGATCAAGAACAAATACCCACTGCCGATGATCAATGATTTGTTTGACCAGCTGCAAGGAGCTAAGGTGTTTTCAAAGATCCATCTGCGATCAGGATATCACCAACTGAAGATTTGAGAGAAGGATATACCAAAGACAACATTCACCACGCGGTACGGGTTGTATGAATATACGATCATGTCATTTGGACTGACTAACGCCCCTGCCTATTTCATGAGCATGATGAACAAGGTGTTCATGGAATATTTGGATAAGTTTGTTGTGGTGTTCATTGATGATATAATGGTATACTCGAAGAATGAGGAGGAGCACAAGGAGCATTACGTTTAGTTCTCGAGAAATTCAGGGAACACCAGTTGTATGCCAAGTTCAGCAAATGTGAGTTTTGGTTGAAGGAAGTCGGATTCCTTGGACATGTTATATCAGGAGAAGGTATAGCAGTAGATCCCACCAAGGTTCAGTCAGTCACTGAATGGTTGGCACCCACTTCAGTTAGCGAGATCCGTAGTTTTCTTGGACTCGCAGGATACTACCGGAGATTCATTGAGAATTTTTCCAAGATTGCAAAGCCAATGACGGAGTTACTGAAGAAGGACACCAAATTTAAATGGACGGAAGAATGTGAGGCAAGTTTTCAGGAGTTAAAGAAACGTTTGACTACAGCCCCAGTGTTGATTCTGCCGGATATACGCAAAGATTTGCAAGTGTATTGCGACGCCTCTCGCCTAGGACTTGGAAGTGTGCTTATGCAGGACGGAAGAGTTGTTTCGTATGTCTCATGACAACTAAAACCGCACGAATTGAATTATGCCACGCATGATTTGGAGTTGGCTGCCATAGTGCATGCGTTGAAGACTTGGAGACATTACCTTATTGGAAACCGTTGTGATGTGTACACAGATCATAAGAGTTTGAAATACATTTTCACACAGAAGGAGTTGAACCTTAGGCAGAGGAGATGGTTGGAGCTTATAAAGGATTATGACATGAAGCTTCACAATCATACAGGCAAGGCCAATGTCATAGCAGACGCTTTGAGTCGGAAGAGTTATGCTAACACCCTAGTAAGCACGGGATTGCCAAAGGAGTTAGCTGAGGATCTCAGGGAACTTCGATTGGAGATTGTTCCTAGAGGTTTTGTTGCAACAATGGAGGTCCAATCTACATTGTTAGGAAAGATTCGAGAAGCTCAGAAGGATGACAAAGAGATTGCCGAGATAAAAGAGAGATTGAGCAAAGGAAAGGCCAAAGGTTTTCGTGAGGATGAGCATGACACCTTATGGTTTGAGGACCGTGTTTATGTGCCCAATAACACAGAGATCAGGAAGTTAATACTTCAGGAGGCTCATGACTCACCATACTCGATACACCCCGAAAACACCAAGATGTATTTGGATTTGAAGGAAAGTTTCTGGTGGACTTGTATGAAGAAGGATATTGCCGAGTATGTAGCTGTATGTGATGTATGTCAGAGAGTGAAGGCAGAGCATCAAAAGCCAGCAGGATTGTTACAGCCTATGCCGATACCCGAATGGAAGTGGGATAAACTTGGCATGGATTTTATCACCGGATTGCCCAGGACCAGATCAGGATATGATTCTATATGGGTAGTAGTTGATCGCTTGACCAAAGTGGCTCACTTTATCCCAGTGAAAACCACCTATACAAGTGCGAAGTTGGCCAAGATATATATGACCAGGATCGTATGTCTGCATGGAGCTCCGAGGACCATAGTATCAGATAGAGGAACACAGTTTACTTCAAAGTTTTGGCATCAGCTGCACCAGACTTTGGGGACAAGGTTGGAGTTCAGTACAACATTCCACCCGCGGACAGATGGACAGACCGAGAGAGTCAACTAGATTCTGGAGGATATGTTGAGAGCCTGCGCGCTGGATTATGGATCTAGTTGGGATGACAATTTGCCCTACGCGGAATTCTCATACAACAATAGTTACCAGGCCAGTTTGAAGATGGCACCGTTCGAAGCCCTGTATGGACGAAGGTGCAGAACACCGTTGATGTGGGATGAAGTTGGAGATCGACAGTTGTTTGGACCAGATTTGATCAAGGAGTCTGAAGAGAAGGTTAAGTTGATTCACGACAGACTAAAGGTAGCTCAGTCCAGGCAGAAGAGTTATGCAGATTCGAAACGCAAGGAGGTAACCTATGAAATTGGAGACAGAGCATATCTGCGAGTGTCACCTCTCTGAGGAGTGAAACATTTTGGAGTCAAGGGAAAGTTAGCCCCGAGATTTGTAGGACCGTATCGAATTTTGGAACGAATGGGAGAAGTTGCCTACAAGTTGGAGTTTCCTGAAGGACTGTCAGGAGTTCATGATGTGTTTCACGTTTCATAGTTGAAGAAGTGTCATGCTGAGATGGACGATATACCGTTACGAGATACAGTGCCCTTGGAGGCGATTCAGTTGGACAGTGATCTGACCTATGAGGAAAAGCCAGTCAGGATTCTTGAATTTGCCAGCCGAGTAACCCGCAGCAAGGTTATCAAGTTTTGCGAAGTTCAGTGGAGCCACCATACCGAGGATGAAGCCACCTGGGAACGAGATGATGATCTTCGCAAAGACCACCCACACCTATTTTCTAGCCAACCCGAATCTCGAGGGCGAGATTCATCTTAAGGGGGGTAGGTTTGTAACATCCCAAATTTTCAATTTGGAATGTTATACATAGATCATTCCTGCATATCATATTTTATTGCATTTCCTTTCACGATCCTTGAAATCCTAAGCAACTCAAGGACCCTCGGAGAGAGTTGGGGATTTCACTGTTTTCATATTTGAATTCTATCAAATATTGAAACGAGGATTTTGGTTTTAATTATTTTCTCTCCGAAAATATTTCATATTAAAATATATGAGAGGATTTAATATGACTTCTCCAAAATAAATGAAGTATTGGAGGAAAAATATTAAAATCAAATATTTGTTTTTATTCGGAGTTTATTGCTATTTTATTTGCATTAGAAAAATTGCACGTTTTTCAAAGTTGCATTTTAGGGCCAAGAAAATGTTCATCTTGTTCTAAATATTTTACTAGACAGTGAAAAATTGTTTTGGCATTTTTTAGATTTTTATTTTATTTTCGAGGATTTATTTAAGTTTCGGCGAAATTACTTTTTTTTTTAAAAAACTTCAGCGCCCGACTGGGCCGAAGCCCAGCCGAGCCAGGCCGGCCCACCCCGCGCCACCGCCTTCCCGCCGCCGTCTCCCACGCGGAGACCGCGACCGCCGCCGTCGCCCGCCGTGGCCGAGTCGGCCACGTCCCCCTGCCCCCTCCCGCAAGCCACCACCCCCCTTTAAAAGCCGACCCGGCCCCCCTGGGGCACCAAGCCGGAGCCGCCGCCGCAGCAAGCCGCCGCCCCACCGCCTTGCGCCGCCGCTCGCCGCCGCCGCTGCACCGCCGCCGAGCCGTCCCACGCCGCCCTCCGCCGTCGCCGCCGACGCCACCTAGCCCCGCCGGATCCGACGAGGTAGCCGCCGCCGTCGGTTTTCTTTAGAAAACCGATCCGGTTTTCTTTAGAAAACCCTAGTTTGTTTCTTTTTAATAGACCGGTTTTATTTTTTTCGGTTTAGTTATTTAGCGGACGTTCGTCCGTACGTTCGTTTTAACGAACGGTTTTCGCTCGTTAGTTACAGACAACGAACGTTCGTTCGTTAGCCTGTTCGTCAGTTTTTCTTTTTCTCGGGTTTTCCGCGATTATTTTTCGATCGTGATTTCTGATCCGATTTTCGTTTCAGTTTATCCTTTCGCTCGTTTATCGGAATCAGGCGATTCAAGCGCCTAGATCTTCGTCTCGAAACCCTCTTTCTGTTTAATCAACTTGAACAAGATTTTGGTACTGTAAAATTTGACTTTAGTCAAGATTAGTAAACGGATCTTGTTTCTTTTGCATTTTGAGTTTCGTTGCTCCGTTTGATTTGATTATTTTTGCAAACCGAAGTTGTTAAGTTGAACTTTCTGGTTGGATCTTCTTATTTGAGATTTATCCGTGCTTCTTTGCTTGATTGCTTATGTATTCTATTGTTTGTTTGCGATAGAATTCCCGGAGTGCGAAGCGTGCTACTACGAGTCCCTAGGTTTTGCGGATCGTCAGCAAGGCAAGTAACACATTGATCATACTCTTTTCATACCCAGTTTTTATGCATTAGCTCCAATCCTCAAACACTGCATGATGAGGTAGAACCTATTGCCCTGTTATATTCAAACCCTTGGGAGTTACTTCTACGTATTGCTTATATTGCTATGCTATGCTCGTAGACGTGGTTTGGGTGAGTGAATCCATGATAGACGTGAGATGATTAATTAATGGTACGACTTAAGGTGGCAACTTTAATACATATCTGGCTGGATTGCTTGTCGGGCACCTGGAGAATCCAGTGTTGTCCTAGGATATCCCGGAGTACCCGTGTGATCATCCTAAGGTCCGCCACCCAGGCTCAAAGGGAACTGAGATTTTTCATGCTAGAAACTTCCATGTGCACCCACATGCTATTATGGGCTCTAGCATAGTTGAGTAAGTTGCATGAGCTCTTGAAGAGGTGGATCAGCAGGTAGAGGGATGTAGGTTGGTATGGTCTGCCCGGAGTAAAGAGTTAATGTTTCTGAAAGACTGTGTCTCGGTCATCCGTTTCTCAAACACCATGAAGTGCGAGAAATCCATCGGAGGCGGTCGAGTCTTGTGGGGAAAAGTGCGCAAACCTCTGCAGAGTGTACAATCTAATCATGGTTAGCCGTGTCCCCGGTTATGGACATCTTGAGTATCTAGTACTTGGATTATCCTAAGTATCTCATCACTCTAATTTAACATTGTTGGGTTGATAATTAGTTTTAATTGGGATTGAGTTGGAGGAACCTTCTCAATGATGTTTCAACTACCATGATGTTAAAATAAAACTTATTCCTTTGTTATAGGGAAAAATTGGCTTTTCGCAAAAACTATAACCATAGAGCTTTCCACCAGCCAAATATGCATGTAGTGATAGCATTATTCTGTACTTGCTCTACTGTGTTATATTGCCAGCATATTCCATGTGCTGACCCGTTTCCGGGCTGCAACGTATCATGTTGCAGACTTTTCAGACGAGGAGTAAGGTTCGTTAGGTCGTTGCCGTGCAGCTCAGCTATGCCGTTGGAGTTGATGGACTCACTTTATCTTCCAAGCCTTCCGCTGTTATCGTATTAGATGGCCTTAAGCCATATTTTTGTAATAAGTTCTCTTTTGAGACATTCGATGTAATAAGTGTGTGATTGCTACTCTGTCATAAATCCTTCGAGTACTGTGTGTGTCAGCATTACCGATCCAGGGATGACACTGAAGCATAGAGACTTGACTGTTTGAGGTCGGGTCGCTACAAGCAAGCCCTGCAAAAACAAGTTAGACGTCCTCTACTTTGTTGTTGCATGTTTTACGTGGCTGCTACGGGCTTAGCAAGAACCGTTCTTACCTATGCATCACAACCACAACGATTTTTTGTCAAGTGTTCTGTTTTAACCTTCAACAAGGACCGGGCGTAGTCACACTCGATTCAACTAAAGTTGGAGAAACAGACACCCACTATCCACCTGTGTGCGAAGCACGGCGGTAGAACCAGTCTCATGAACGCGGTCATGTAATGTCTGTCTGGGCCGCTTCATCCAACAATACCGCCAAATCGAAGTATGACATGCTGGTAAGCAGTATGACTATTATCGCCCACAACTCTTTGTGTTCTACTCGTGCATATAACATCTACACATAGACCTGGCTCGGATGCCACTGTTGGGGAACGTAGTAATTTCAAAAAAAATCCTACGATCACGCAAGATCTATCTAGGAGAAGCATAGCAATGAGCGGGGAGAGTGTGTCCACGTACCCTCATAGACCGAAAGCGGAAGTGTTTAGTAACACGGTTGATGTAGTCGAACGTCTTTGTCGTCCAACCGATCCAAGTGCCGAACGCACGGCACCTCCGCGATCTGCACACGTTCAGCTCGGTGACGTGCCCCGAACTCTTGATCCAATTAAGGCCGAGGGAGAGTATCGTTAGCACGACGGCTTGGTGACGGTGATGATGAAGTTACCGGCGCAGGGCTTCACCTAAGCACTATGACGATATGACCGAGGTGTTGAACTGTGGAGGGGGGCACCGCACACGGCTAAGAGATTGTTAGTTGTGTCTTTGGGGTGCCCCACTACCCCCGTATATAAAGGAGGGGAGGAGGAGGCCGGCCAACAAGGGGCGCGCCAGGGAGAGGGGAGTCTTACTAGGACTTCAGCCCTAGTAGGATTCGACCCCACCCTTTTTTCCTTCTACCGGAGGGGGAAAAGGGGAAGGAGAGGGAGTAGGAGAAGGAAAGGGGGGTGGCACCCCTTCCCAAGTCCAATTCGGCCTCCTCCCTTGTAGGGGGCGCACCAGCCCCTTGTGGGCTGGTTAGCCACCCTGATATGGCCCATAAGGCCCATATCTTTCCACGGGGGGTTCCGGTAACCTCCCGGTACTACGGAAAAATGCCCGAATCACTCGGAACCATTCCGATGTCCGAATGCAACCTTACAATATATGAATCTTTACCTCTCGACCATTTCGAGACTCCTCGTCATGTCCGTGATCTCATCCGGGCCTCCGAACAAACTTCGGTACATCAAATCACATAACTCATAATACAAATCGTCATCGAACATTAAGCGTGCGGACCCTACGGGTTCGAGAACTATGTAGACATGACCGAGACACCTCTCTGGTCAATAACCAATAGCGGAACCTGGATGCCCATATTGGCTCCTACAGATTCTACGAAGATCTTTATCGGTCAAACTTTATGACAACATATGTAATTCCCTTTGTCAATCGGTATGTTACTTGCCCGAGATTCGATCGTCGGTATCTTCATACCTAGTTCAATCTCGTTACCGGCAAGTCTCTTTACTCGTTTCGTAATACATCATCTTGCAACTAACTTCTTACTTACTTTGCTTGCAAGCTTCTTGTGATGTGTATTACCGAGAGGGCCCAGAGATACCTCGTTGTCATACGGAGTGACAAATCCCAATCTCGATTCACGCCAACTCAACAGACACCTTCGAAGATACATGTAGAGCATCTTTATGATCACCCAGTTTGTTGTGACGTTTGATAGCGCACAAGGTATTCCTCCGGTATCCGGGAGTTGCATGATCTCATGGTTGAAGTAATATGTATTTCACATTAAGAAAGCAGTAGCAATAAACTGAACGATGAATATGCTAAGCTAACGGATGGGTCTTGTCCATCACATCATTCTCCTAATGTGTGATTTCATTATCAAATGACAACACATGTCTATGGTTAGGAAACCTTAACCATCTTTGATCAAATAGCTAGTCTAGTAGAGGCTTACTAGGGACACGATATTTGTTTATGTATTCACACATGTATTTAGGTTTCCGATCAATACAATTCTAGCATGAACTAGATTATTGAATCTTGTAACTCTTTGGGTGTTATTTAAGTATCCTTTTATGCTATCTAGAAATTGTATATCATTTCCAATCAACAATATGTCATCCACATATAATACCAGAAATGCTACAGAGCTCCCACTCACTTTCTTGTAAATACAGGAAACACCGTAAGTCTGTATAAAACCATATGCTTTGATCACCTCATCAAAGCGTATATTCCAACTCCAAGATGCTTGCACCAGTCCATAGATGGATCGCTGGAGCTTGCACACTTTGTTAGCACCCTTGGGATCGACAAAACCTTCTGGTTGCATCATATACAACTCTTCTTTAAGAAATCCATTAAGGAATGTAGTTTTGACGTCCATTTGCCAGATTTCATAATCATAAAATGCGACAATTGCTAACATGATTTGGACTGACTTAAGCATCGCTACAGGTGAGAAAGTCTCATCGTAGTCAACCCCTTGAACTTGACGAAAACCTTTTGCGACAAGTCGAGATTTGTAGACAGTGATATTACCATCAGTGTCCGTCTTCTTCTTGAAGATCCATTTATTCTCAATGGCTTGCCGATCATCGGGCAAGTCCACCAAAGTCCACACTTTGTTCTCATACATGGATCCAATCTCAGATTTCATGGCCTCAAGCCATTTATCGGAATCTGGGATCATCATAGCTTCTTCATAGTTCGTAGGTTCACCGTGGTCTAATAGCATGACTTCCAGGACAGGATTACCGTACCACTCTGGTGCGGTACGTGTTCTGGTCGACCTACGAAGTTCAGTAGTAACTTGATCTGAAGTTTCATGATCATCATCATTAGCTTCCTCTCTAGTTGGTATAGGCATCACAGAAAGGATTTTCCCTGGTGTGCTACTTTCCAATTTGACAGAAGGTACAACTACCTTATCAAGTTCTACTTTCCTCCCACTCACTTCTTTCGAGAGAAATTGTAACAGCCTGATTTTTGGCCCTTTCTTTTTCTTTTGTTTTTCTGAGGTTTTTGCTTGAGTTTTCTTTTTCCGTGGCTATGTGGTCTGGAAACTGAAGAAGATGAACTCTTCTTTGCTTCCAGAGTGGCTTGTCATACCCAAATCCTTCCCTAGACCCTGTCATTTTCATCCTAGCCCAAATCCCAATATTCTTTTTATTGGGAATATTCCTTTTCTATTAAAGGAATAACTCAAATTGCCCTAGGTTGTGAAGCAACCTTTATTTCCATCACTCCTAAAATTCCCAAATAATTCTCATATTTTTTTTGGGTCATATCTTTCTCAAATATGGAAAAATATTTCATTTGTCATGTTTATCATCATGCTCAAATAATTCATTTCCTATTCTGCCCTAAATGGCACATTGTGAAGCAAGTGCTATTTTAATTTTCCCAATTGACCTAAAACTCCTTGGACACCTTTTCCTCTCCATATCATTGCCACATGCCAAAATGCAACCTCATTTGCCTAGTAATTATTTAATTATGATTTTCCAAAGTTTCTATCCAGAAAGAAGCTTTGTGAAGGAGGTGCAAACTAGGCATATCTAAATGAGTTTCCATTTTGCATGACCCCTCATATGATCATATCATAGCCCTACACCAAAGTATAGCTCATGTAATGCCTCCATGTGAGCTCATCTTCAATTCTTTGATTCTGTCCAAAATTTCAGTTTGTGAAGCAAGTATATTTTATCTTGCTCCATTATGGCTGCCAATTTTTCTAGGTCTTCTATTGTCCATATAACCTACCTCCACCCATTTTGGGCATGGTTTATCAAGCCATTATTTATCTAGAATATTTCCAAGATTCTGGACAGAAATGATGTTTGTAAAGCAAGTACCATTTTGGATGGTCCATTTGGTATGAGCTTTTTACAGCATCTTTATATGTCCATATCATGAGGATTTACCAAGTTGCATCACATTACATAACTCCATGTGAGTGCATCATCCAAATCAAGTTTCTGGACCAAAAATGCAGTTGCAAAGCAACCCTATTATTTATTGGTCCATTTCTTCTCTAAACTTCCAGGATTGTAGTTCTTCTTTAGTTAAACCTCCAAGACAACTCCATTTCTCCCAATCAAGTTTATGTGGATCACCAGTGCACGGCCAAGTTTACTGCAGTAAACTTCAGAGGTTAATTACCATTCAACCAGAGCTCTTTTCATCGTTCTACCACCTCAGTTGTAACCTCCCCAGGAAGGACTTACCACTAGACAACAAGTTCCAGCCCCTCTCCCCCGCTACATGCCAGTGCATGCGGTGACCGCGACAATGGCGTGCATGTGCACGCGCTCTGTGTGCAGTGGCCGTGTCCAGTGACTGTTTGTGCTGGACCCCCTCCTCCTCTCGTCGCCTTCGCGCGCGTGAGCGTGTCCAGCAGCTGGCCTGCATCGTCGCCGTTCCCTTGGACCCCTCTCCCCCTCCGTCTGTTTCCTCACCGACACCCACCGACGCTCGCCGCCAAGCGCCCACGGGCGCACTGTGGCCGACCGAGCTTTAATGGCGCTCGGCTTCTTCCTCTTCTTCTCCTTTGGCCTCCTCCTCCCCGTGAGCTCTCCTCGGTGCCTCCCTCGTCACCTGCCTCCGAGCCCATGCACGCGCACACACGTCCGCGGCGCCGGCCACGCTTCCGCGGCGATGACAGCTCGGCACCTCGCCCCGCGCCTATATAACTCCCCTCCCCGCGGCCTCCGAACACTCCAACCTCTCTCCCTCACTCCCAACAACCTCCCTGACCACTCCAATCGCTCCCGAAGCCTCTCATCGTCTCCCATGGCCACCGCAGCCGCCGTCGGGCTCCGCTCGTATCCGAGCAGCCCCGGGCTCCTCCCCTCCGTCTTCCACCTCTAGAGGCCCCCATCCACACCCTAGATCCACCCCAGCACTCCCAGTCCTCCTCCGGTGGCCTCTTGCCAGGAGTTCTCCGATGGCCGAAGCCCCTGTCCGCCGGCGCCAAGCTCGTCGTCATCTTGGGTCCTCCCACCGGCCGTGGACAGGATCTTCGGATGCATCGTTGAGCGCTGAATCCATCCATAGCCGGAGCCTCGCCGGAGATGCCCCGTAGCGCCGGCAATCGCCGTCGGGGCGTGCCTCTCCCCTCGGCCAGGAGCTCCCCGAGCGGGAGGTTGAAGACAGTCAGGCCGACGGGCCCCTCCCCGCGGACCCCACCTGTCAGCGCCTCAAGCCCGGCCCCGCCGTCCACGTCAGATATGTGGAAACGTGTTTCGTCTAAATACGTTTCCGTTTAGTGAAAGCGTATTTCTGTCTTAGTTCGGTGGCAAATGCGTTTACTTTATGAGAAAGCGTATTGTCATTTAACTACGGCTAGAAATACGTTTTCTCTGCTATGAAAACATATTTTCTGAGAATGCGTTTTCTGTTTTTCAGCTCAGGGGCCTGTTTGTAGAGTTATTTTTACAGATTGGTCCCTGAACTTCGTCGGGCTATAACTTTTTGCTCGCAACTCCGATTAAGGTGAAACCAAAGCCCACTTCTTCGTTTCGTCGAGCCCATTCAGCTTGTTTCATTGTCACTATGGTTTGGCACTGTGAAAATGACCTTTTTGCCCTTGCACGTAAACAGCCCCTCCGAGAGAGAACTGTTTCCGGCAAATCTTTCCGCGGCTTCACCGCACTTCTCCCCGATGCCTTCTTCATCCCCAGGCAAGCCACAATACCCACTTGCATGATAGTCATGCAGTAGCCATGGTTTTCAACTTGAATATTTATTAAATGATTGCTTGTTTAAAATATGGTTATCGTTGTTTCGGTAATGCTTCTGGGTTAGTGCTTACTTGCTTGCTATGTTGTTATGCACCTGGTTATCCTACCCTGCTAGTTGCTAGTATTACTTTCATATTGCCATGCTTGATAGTAGTACATGTGGGGTTGGTCATGTTCTTCGGTGCATGACTAACGTCGGTTACCGAGTACTGTTAATATGCGTTGTTCCTTTGTTGTTAGTTGGTTAAGTGTTACTCGGTAATGTTATTGATGAGTTCTTGCATGGTATTTATGGTTGATGCTAGTGGTCATGTTATGTTATGAGTAGTGTTTCACTTGTAATATTTATGCTCATCATTATGCCATGTTCAGTTGGATATGATTCATTGTTGATATGGTGGATAGTTATGTTGTACCCTCATGCTTATGTTGATATCATGCTCATGCATTGTCCTTGCATCATGTTATTTTATCATGGCTCGGCATATTGCATTCAAGTTTAACCAGATTAAATTGAACTTGAACAACTGTTGGCTGAGTCATGGTGCCACCATATCAAAACTGATCAGTGCAACCACGCTTACCTTTATGGGAAGGTCCTAACTGGGTCTATTGTCGTGCCTCTCGCCGGTGCCTCCAACGAGGGAAGGTTATGGGCGTGCGCTACCCTGATCAGGTAGGCGGACATAACCTTGTGTGCCCGTTGTTGTTATTATGGATCCGGTCCCCGTGAGGGACGTTTTGGCCACGACGGTGGTCGTTGTGTCTTTGGTAGACACGGGGCCACCCAGGACTAGCCCAGTGGGGAGTGAGTCGGAGTGGCCGGGAGAGTGTCATGGCAGTAGATCGGTTTTGTTGGAACGTCGTTGGTCCACCCGAATGGGAATGCGAGGCCATGGGTTCCGTAGTGTGGGTACAGTGTACTAACCTCTGCAGAGTGTATATTAAATCTATCGATATCCGCGCCCGCGGATAAGGTCCCAGTTCGTGTCGGTCAAACCGTGAGTCAACAGTATTAATAAAAATGTGCATAATAACAACCCCGGTTCGATGAGGAGATAAGTTGGTTGTGATCGCCGGAATGATCACCGTTTGAGACCAAGTGTTGGTCATGGTTGTGATCGCCGGAATGATCACCGTGGTATCAAGGATATCGAGTTGTTGGATATTCGTGATGTTGTGCGAGAATCATGGGTAAAGATCAAGCTCCTTGTGATCATTTAATGATTACTACGATATTGTTTATACCAAGCTTGATTTGATCCTGAGATGATCGTGTGATGTCCGAGGTTGGTAAGTAATGCGTGTGATGGTTACGAGGTAACCCGAACAGAATAAATGGTGCATATAGTGTCATCATGTTGCATGCTAGTATCATCAGATTTATATGTTCATGCCATGATCATATATTGTCCTAGTGATATTATGTTCATATTGTTCATGCCATGTTATCCTGATGATCTCATGATAATCCCTGATTAACCTGTAATTGCCATGCTGTTGTTTGTCTTGAATGCGTCTAGTTATTGTGAGCTTGCAAATACATTCAATGTACTGACCTGGCGTGTCATGCCAGCTTGCAGGTCATGCCTGGAGCTTGCTTGTTTGGTGTTGTTCCTGTGTTCGCGAGCTAGGATAAGCGTTCCAGCCAGAGTCCCTGCGAAGTGGAGTTCACCACTGTCGTCGTTGTTCCGCTGCTAGAAGTTTTTCCGCTGCTTCGAGTTATTCTGCTGCTTGCATAGAGCAACTAAGGATGGCGTAGTGTCGTCGTGCCGATGTTATTCATTGTAATATCGGAGACCTTGTATTCATATTCGTGTAATAATAGTAAGCTGGTTTGTTCTATGCTAAGCAGTGCCGTATTCCAGAAGACTTCTCCTCG
The DNA here is from genome assembly GCF_018294505.1 of Triticum aestivum. Taxonomy (NCBI): domain Eukaryota; kingdom Viridiplantae; phylum Streptophyta; class Magnoliopsida; order Poales; family Poaceae; genus Triticum; species Triticum aestivum. Next base: position 496,518,068 of record NC_057802.1, on the reverse strand, counting down.
ATCTCTGGGCTGGAATACGGGGCGTTCCGGTTTTCTCTGAGCCGGGGTGCCACAGAAACTCCTTCTCTAGAAAGGACCCATTCTTGGCAACAAAGATCTTGCCTTCTGACCTGTGGTAGAAGGTATACCCAATGGTCTCTTTAGGGTATCCTATGAAGATGCACTTATCTACTCTGGGTTCGACCTTATCAGGTTGTAGCTGTTTGACATAAGCATCGCATCCCCAAACTTTAAGAAATGACAACTTTGGTTTATTGCCAAACCATAGTTCATACGGTGTCGTCTCAACAGATTTAGATGGTGCCCTATTTAACGTGAATGCGGCTGTCTCTAATGCATAACACCAACATGATAAAGGCAAATCGGTAAGAGACATCACATAACGCACCATATATAATAAAGTACGATTACGACGTTCAGACACGCCATTTCGTTGTGGTATTCCAGGTGGCATGAGTTGTGAAACAATTCCACATTGTTTTAAATGAAGGCCAAACTCGTAAATCAAATATTCACCTCCGCGATCGGATCGCGGAAATTTTATTTTCTTGTTACGATGATTCTCCACTTCACTCTGAAATTCTTTGAACTTTTCGAATTTTTCAAACTTGTGTTTCATCAACTAGATATACATATACCTACTCAAATCATCTATGAAGGTCAGAAAATAACGATACCCGCCGCGTCCTCAACACTCATCGGACTGCATACATCAGTATGTATTATATCCAATAAGTCATTAGCTCGCTCCATTGTTCCGGAGAATGGAGTTCTAGTCATCTAACCCATGAGTCATGGTTCGCAAGTATCAAATGATTCATAATCAAATGATTCCAAAAGTCCATCCGCATGGAGTTTCTTCATGCGCTTTACACCAATATGACCTAAACGGCTGTGCCACAAGTATGTTGCACTATCATTATCAACTTTGCATCTTTTGGCATCAATACTATGAATATGTGTATCACTACGATCGAGATTCAACAAGAATAAACCATTCATTAAAGGTGCATGACCATAAAAGATATTTCTCATATAAATAGAACAACCATTGTTCTCTGACTTAAATGAATAACCATCTCGCAATAGACAAGATCCAGATATAATGTTCATGCTCTAGCACCAAATAACAATTATTGAGGTCTAAAAACTAATCCTGAAGGTAGATGTAGAGTACCGTGCCGACGGTGATCACATCAACCTTGGAACCATTTCCGAAGCGCATAGCCAATCTTTGTTTATTCCGCATCTCCTGTTTCGAGTTACAAATATGAGCAACTGAACCAACATCCAATACCCAGGCGCTACTACGAGCATAAGTAAGGAACACATCAATAACGTGTATATCAAATATACCTTTGTTCACTTTGCCATCCTTCTTATCGGCCAAATACTTGGGGCAGTTCTGCTTCCAGTGACCATTACCCTTGTAGTAGAAGCACTCAGTCTCAAGCTTGGGTCCAGCTTTGGGCTTCTTCATGGGAGTGGCAACTTGCTTGTCATTCTTCTTGAAGTTCCCTTTCTTTCCCTTGCCCTTTTTCTTAAAACTGGTGGTCTTGTTAACCATCAACACTTGATGCCCTTCTTGATTTCTACCTTGGCGTCCTTAAGCATTGCGAAGAGCTCGGGAATTGTTTTATCCATCCCTTGCATATTATATTTCGTCACAAAGCCTTTATAGCTTGGTGGTAGTGACTGAAGAACTCTGTCAATAACACTCTCAGCCGGAAGATCAATTCCCAACTGAGTCAAGTGGTTGTGGTACCCAGACATTCTGAGTATGTATTCATTGACAAAACTATTATTCTCCATTTTACAGCTACAAAACTTATTGGAGACTTCATATCTCTCAACCCGGACATTTGCTTGAAATATCAATTTCAGCATTTGGAACATCTCATATGCTCCGTGGCGTTCAAAATGCTTTTGAAGTCCCGGTTCAAAGCCGTAAAGCATGGCACACTGAACTATCGAGTAGTCATCAGATCGAGCTTCCCAGACATTCATAGTGTCTGCATTAGCTCCTGCAGCAGGTCTGTCACCTAGCGGTGCATCAAGGACGTATTCTTGTGTGCAGGAATGAGGATAATCCTCAAGTTACGGACCGAGTCCGTGTAGTTTCTACCATCATCTTTCAACTTAGCTTTCTCTAGGAACGCATTATAATTCAAGTGAACTGTAGCACGGGCCATTGATCAACAACACAGATATGCAAAAAATATTAAGACTAAGTTCATGATAAATTAAGTTCAATTAATCAAATTACTAATGAACTCCCACTAAATTAACTCCCTCAAGTTATCTAAGTGATACATGATCCAAATCAACTAACCCATGTCTGATCATCACGTGAGATGGGGTAGTCATCAATGGTGAACATCTCCATGTTGATCATATCTACTATATGACTCATGTTTGACCTTTCGGTCACTAGTGTTCCAAGACCATGTGTGTACATGCTAGGCTTGTCAAGTTAACCCAAGTATTCTGCATGTTCAAAACTGGCTTACACCCGTTGTATGTGAAGGTAGAGTTTATCACACCCGATCATCACGAGGTGCTTCGAAACGATGAACTTTAACAACGGTGCATACTCAGGGAGAACACTTTTATCTTGAAATTAAGTGAAGGGATCATCTTATAATGCTACCGTCGTTCGAAGCAAAATAAGATGCATAAAGGATAAACATGACATGCAATCAAAAATATGCGACATGATATGGCCATCATCATCTTATGCTTTTGGTCTCCATCTCCAAAGCAACGTCATGGTCTCCATCGTCACCGGCGTGACACCTTGATTCCATCGTTGCGACGGGGTCGTCTTGCCAATTATTTCTTCTACAACTATTTCTAACGCATAGTGATAAAGTAAAGCAATTACATGGCGTTTAATGATTGACATGCAGGTCATACAATAATTAAAAGACAACCCTAAGGCTCCTGCCGGTCATCAATATTATTACAAAACATGATCATCTTATACAACAACATATATCACATCACGCCTTGACCATATCACATCACAACATACCCAGCAAAAACAAGTTAGACGTCTTCAACTTTGTTGTTGCAAGTTTTACGTGGCTGCTATGGGCAACTAGCAAGAACCGTTCTTACCGACGCAAAACCACAATGGTGATTATCAAGTTTGTTGTTTTAACCTTCTACAAGGACCGACCGTAGTAAAATTCTATTCAACTTAAGTAGGAGAAACAGGCACCTGCCAGCCACCTTTATGCAAAAGAAGATGCATGTCAGTCGGTGGAACCGGTCTCATGTACGTGGACATGTAAGGTTGGTCCAGGCCGCTTCATCCCACAATACTGCCGAATCAAAATAAGACGTTGGTGGTAAGCAGTATGAACATCACCACCCACAACTCCTTTGTGTTTTACTCGTGCATATCATCTACGCATAGACCTGGCTCATGATGCCACTGTTGGGGAACGTTGCATGGAAAACAAAAAAAATTCTACGCACGCGCAAGATCTATCCATGGATATGCATAGCTACGAGAGGGGAGAGTGTGTCTATGTACCCTCGTAGACTGTTTAGCGGAAGCGTTTATCAACGCGGTTGATGTAGTTGTACACCTTCACAATCCTTCCGATCAAGTACCGAACGCACGGCCCCTCCGCGTTCAGCACACGTTCAGCTTGATGACGTCCTCGCCTTCTCGATTCAGCAAGAGATGCGAAGTAGTATATGAGTTCCGGTAGCACAACAACATGATGAAGGTGGAGGTGAAATTATCCGCAGGGCTTCGCCAAGCATAACGGACAAGGACGGAGGAGGAACTAGAACTAGAGGGAGATGGGGCACTGCACACGGCTTGGGATCGTGTTCTGTGTTGCCCCTCTCCCTCCTCTCACATATATAGGTGGGTGATGTCTACTACGCAACCTTCTTCTTGTAGACGTTGTTGGGCCTCCAAGTGCAGAGGTTTGTAGGACAGTAGCAAATTTCCCTCTAGTGGATGACCTAAGGTTTATCAATCCGTGGGAGGCGTAGGATGAAGATGGTCTCACTCAAGCAACCCTGCAACCAAATAACAAAGAGTCTCTTGTGTCCCCAACACACCCAATACAATGGTAAATTGTATAGGTGCACTAGTTCGGCGAAGAGATGGTGATACAAGTGCAATATGGATGGTAGATATAGGTTTTTGTAATCTGAAATTATAAAAAAAGCAAGGTAACTAATGATAAAATGGAGCGTAAACGGTATTGCAATGCTAGGAAACAAGGCCTAGGGTTCATACTTTCACTAGTGCAAGTTCTCTCAACAATAATAACATAATTGGATCATATAACTATCCCTCAACATGCAACAAAGAGTCACTCCAAAGTCACTAATAGCGGAGAACAAACGAAGAGATTATGGTAGGGTACAAAACCACCTCAAAATTATCCTTTCTGATCGATCTATTCAAGAGTCCGTAGTAAAATAACACGAAGCTATTCTTTCCGTTCAATCTATCATAGAGTTCGTACTAGAATAACACCTTAAGACACAAATCAACCAAAACCCTAATGTCACCTAGATACTCCAATGTCACCTCAAGTATCCGTGGGTATGATTATATGATATGCATCACACAATCTCGGATTCATCTATTCAAACTAACACAAAGTACTTCAAAGAGTGCCCCAAAGTTTCTACCGGAGAGTCAAGACGAAAACTGTGCCAACCCCTATGCATAGGTTCATGGGCGGAACCCGCAAGCTGATCACCAAAACATACATCAAGTGGATCACGTGATATCCCATTGTCACCACAGATAAGCACGGCAAGACATACATCAAGTGTTCTCAAATCCTTAAAGACTCAATCCGATAAGATAACTTCAAAGGGAAAACTCAATCCATTACAACAGAGTAGAGGGGGAGAAACATCATAAGATCCAACTATAATAGCAAAGCTCGCGATACATCAAGATCGTATCACCTCAAGAACACGAGAGAGAGAGAGAGATCAAACACATAGCTACTGGTACATACCCTCAGCCCCGAGGGTGAACTACTCCCTCCTCATCATGGAGAGCGCCGGGATGATGAAGATGGCCACCGGTGAGGGTTCCCCCCTCCGGCAGGGTGCCGGAACAGGGTCCCGATTGGTTTTTGGTGGCTACAGAGGCTTGCGGCGGTGGAACTCCCGATCTATTCTGTTCCCCGATGGTTTTAGGGTATATGGATATATATAGGCGAAAGAAGTCGGTCAGGGGAGCCACGAGGGCCCCACGAGGGTGGAGGGTGCGCCCACTGCCTCGTGCCTTCCTCGTTGCTTCCCTTACATACACTCCAAGTCTTCTGGATTGCTTCCGTTCCAAAAATAACTCTCCCGAAGGTTTCATTCCGTTTGGACGCCGTTTGATATTCCTTTTCTTCGAAACACTGAAACAAGGGAAAAAACATGAACTGGCACTGGGCTCTGGGTTAATAGGTTAGTCCCAAAAATAATATAAAAGTGCATAGTAAAGCCCATTAAACATCCAAGATGGATAATATAATAGCATGAATACTTCATAAATTATAGATACGTTAGAGACGTATCAGCATCCCCAAGCTTAATTCCTTCTCGTCCTCGAGTAGGTAAATGATAAAAGAAATAATTTATGAAGTGTGAATGCTAGCAGGTGCACAAGTTTGGTCAATGATAATTTCAATCACCTTTTCTAGCATCATCATATGTCATAACAGTAGCTCATCTCATAAAACTTTGCATGATCAAGTAACAAACTATTCACATGTTAAAGTATAGATCATAAACTTTCTTGAAAACTAACAAACCGTGTTATTAGTCATCAAACAATTACAATTCATCTTATTTTCAGGAAGAGTCTATGTCAGAGCTTTTATTCCGCAAACTTCACATACTCAACTATCATTTAGTCTTCCATTATTTCTACCACTCAAAGCATATTTTTAGAACAAATAGTATTCACCGAACACAGACAAAGATAGGGGCTTAATGTTTCGCCTCCCAACCTTTTACCTCAAGGGTAATGTCAACAATAATAATTCATGCTCAAATATATTTGAATGGCCATATATGCTTAGATCTTTCCATCACATTATGCTTGCCAACTAAAGAGTAGGTTGGAATGAGAAGGAATACTACTGACTCTTGCATAAAAGTAAAAGATAGGCCCTTCGCAGAGGGAAGCAGGGATTTGCAGAGGTGCCAGAGCTCGAAGCTAAAACAGAGATGAAAATAATTTTGAGAGGTATGCTTTCATTGTCACCATAACGACCAAGAGTTCCCAATATCTTCCATACTACATACATTATAGGCGGTTCCCACACAGAAAGGTAAAGTTTTTACTCCCCCTCCACCAACATTCACACTCCATGGCTTGTCCGAAACAACGGGTGTCGTCCAACTATCAACATTCCTGGGGGAGTTTCGTTTAAATTATTTGCGAATTTGCTTTTGATATTTTGATCATAGGACTGGCATCCCAGTTACCAGCCATTTTCTCGTGAATGATGAGCGGAGTCCACTCATCGTGAGAATAACCCACCTAGCATGGAAGATACTGACAGCCCCTAGTCACTACATGAGCGATTCGGGCATACAAAACAGATTATTATTTGAAGGTTTAGAGTTTGGCACATGCAAATTTACTTGGAACGGCAGGTAAATACCGCATATAGGTAGATATGGTGGACACTCATGGAAGAAACTTGGTTCAAGGAATTTGGATGCACAAGCAGTATTCCCGCTTAGTATAGATATTTTGGCTAGCAAAGGATTCTAAAAAGCAAGCACCACATGTTAGAGGATCCATAACAATATAACTTCTATACAAATATACCCAAGCATAACTCATTATGTTGTCTTCCTTGTTCAACTTCAACTAATTTGCTCATGTTTGAAAATAATTAATGGGGCTCACAATCATAGAAGATGTCCAAGATAGTATATTTATATGTGAAATCTCTCTTCCGTCAATATTCTTTCATGAATTGTTCAAGTGACCAATACAATGTTTGCTAACCTTCAATAAATTTACCACCTCTACTTCTTATATGTGAAGGCATTACTCCCCATGGGAAAGTCATATGAAACATATATAATTTCAGATTTATGACATTCAAATCATTCAACCATTTACTCATAGGATATAAGTGAAGCACATGAGTAAATGACAAACTACTCCAAAAAGATATAAGTGAAGATCAATGAGAGTAGTTAAATAATTATGTAGCTATGTGAAGACTCTCTCTCATTTAAGAATTTCAGATCTTGGTATTTTATTCATCAAGCAAGCAAAACAAAAGAAAATAAAATGACGCTCCAAGCAAAACACATATCATGTGGTGAATAAAAATATAGCCTCAAGTAAAGTTACCAATGAATGAAGACGAAAGAGGGGATGCCATCCGGGGCATCCCCAAGCTTAGGCTCTTGGTTATCCTTGAATGTTGCCTTGGGTTGCCTTGGGCATCCCCAAGATTAGGCTCTTGCCACTCCTTATTCCATAGTCCATCGAATCTTTACCCAAAACTTGAAAGCTTCACAACACAAAACTCAACAGAAAACTCGTAAGCTCTGTTAGCGAAAGAAAACAAAACACCACTTAAAGGTACTGTAATGAACTCATTATTTATTTGTATTGGTGTTAAATCTACTGTATTCCAACTTCTCTGTGGTTTATAAACTATTTTACTAGCCATAGATTCATCAAAATAAGCAAACAACACACGAAAAACAGAATCTGTCAAAAACAGAACAGTCTGTAGTAATCTGTAACTAACGCAAACTTCTGGAACTCAGAAAAATCTACCAAAATAGGAAGACCTAGATAATTTGTTTATTGATCTACTGCAATTGGAATCAGTATTTTATAATGTTCTGGTAATTTTAAACAATTGTTTTCGTGAGCGGAAAGTTTCTGGAATTTTCAGCAAGATCAAATAACTATCATCCAAGAAGATCCTATAGGTCTTACTTGGCACAAACACTAATTAAAACACAAAACCACATCTAACAGAATCTAGATGGATTATTTATTCCTAAACAGAACCAAAAAGAAAGAACAAAAATAAAAATTGGGTTGCCTCCCAACAAGCGCTTTTCTTTAATGCCTTTTAGCTAGGCATGATGATTTCAATGATGCTCACATAAGACATAAGAATTGAAACATAAGGAGAGCATCATGAAGAATATGACTAGCACATTTAAGTCTAACCCACTTCCTATGCATAGGGATTTTGTAAGCAAACAATTTATGGGAACAAGAATCAATTTTCATAGGAAGGTAAAACAAGCATAACTTCAAGATTTTAAGCACATAGAGAAGAAACTTGATATTATTGCAATTCCTACAAGCATACATTCCTCCCTCATAATAATTTTCAGTAGCATCATGAATGAATTCAACAATATAACCAGCACCTAAAGCATTCTTTTCATGATCTACTTGCATAGAAATTTTACTACTCTCCACATAAGCAAAATTCTTCTCATTCGGAATAGTGGGAGTATCATAAGAGACTTGAATACTATAAATTGTTTCCACATTAAAAGAGTAATGTTCAGAAAAAGGGTAATCATAATCATGACAAGTTTTATAAATATAATCATCACTACTTTTTATAGCATAAGTTTCATCACAATAATCATCATAAGTAGCAACTTTGTTCTCATCATAATCGATTGAAACCTCTTCCAAGATAGTGGACTCATCACTAAATAAAGTCATGACCTCTCCAAATCCACTTTCATAAATATTATAAGATTCAACATCCTCCAAAATAGTGGGATCATTACTTCCTAAAGTTGACACTCTTCCAAACCCACTTTCATCACTATAATCATCATAGGTAGAAGGCATGCTATCATCATAACAACTTTGCATATCAAAACTTGGGAGGCTAAAAATATCATCTTCATTAAACATAGCGTCCCCAAGCTTGGGACAAGCATTAATTTCAGCTAATATATTCTCAAATGTGTCATCCTCATCAAACATAGCATCCCCAAGCTTGGGCCTTTTCATATCATAAGCATAATCACTCTCATTATTAATAGTATGGATAGCACCAATAGTATAGCAATTATCATCATCACAATGAGTAGTAGGAGCAACATCATTTGGGAGGGATACCTTTTTACCTTTGCTTCTTCGTTTTTTCTTTTTCTTCTTCACATCATGTGCGGGTTTATCCCTCTTTTTTGAGCTTTTTATTGATGAGATTGGTTGAATAGATAGCTCCTCCTCGTTACCTGATTCATCATAAGAAATAATAGGAGGATATTGGGAAGTCTCTTCCCTTTCATTAGTGTTCTCTTCATCTTCTATTTTCTTTCTTTTCTTTATGTAATTGGCAATATAAGGATTTTCAATGCAATTCATCGTACAATACATATAAATCTTCTCTAGATCAAAATCAAGAAATCTATCAAGATTAAATTTTGGAATACCCTCAGTTATACGTTTCATTTCTTCATACCCCAAAAGAAGACTAAGCTCTTTATGATGCTCAAGGGTAATCAAGTTATCACAATTTTTGGACACGATTTGATCATGAAACAAATAGCATTGGAGCTTTAAATGACCATGTTCATTGCAAAGTTCACAAGGATGGCGAAAAATATTGAATCTTTCAGCACAAACATCAAGCCTTTCTTGCAACAATTTAGTTTCTAAATGCTTATGCCTCTTGCAATATCTATCTTCCCTATTTGGTGTGTACTTGCAAACCCAATGCACTCCACAAAAATTGACATGTTTATAGGAGACATTTTCATCATAACTAGCGCAATCATCATTGGTACTATGGATATTCAAAGAGTTCATACTAACAACATTGCAATCATGCTCATCATTCAAAGATTTAGTGCCAAACATTTGATAGACTTCTTCTTCTAGCACTTGAGCACAATTTTCCTTTTCATCATACTTACGAAAGATATTAAAAAGATGAAGCGTATGAGACAAACTCAATTCCATTTGCTTAGTTTTCTTTTATAAACTAACTAGTGATAACACAAGAAACAAAAAGATTTGATTGAAAGATCTAAAGATATACCTTCAAGCACTCACCTCCCCAGCAACGGCGCCAGAAAAGAGCTTGATGTCTACTACGCAACCTTCTTCTTGTAGACGTTGTTGGGCCTCCAAGTGCAGAGGTTTGTAGGACAGTAGCAAATTTCCCTCAAGTGGATGACCTAAGGTTTATCAATCCGTGGGAGGCGTAGGATGAACATTGTCTCTCTCAAGCAACCCTGCAACCAAATAACAAAGAGTCTCTTGTGTCCCCAACACACCCAATACAATGGTAAATTGTATAGGTGCACTAGTTCGGTGAAGAGATGGTGATACAAGTGCAATATGGATGGTAGATATAGGTTTTTGTAATTTGAAAAATATAAAAACAGCAAGGTAACTAATGATAAAAGTGAGCGTAAACGGTATTGCAATGCTAGGAAACAAGGCCTAGGGTTCATACTTTCACTAGTGCAAGTTCTCTCAACAATAATAACATAATTGGATCATATAACTATCCCTCAACATGCAACAAAGAGTCACTCCAAACTCACTAATAGCGGAGAACAAACGAAGAGATTATGGTAGGGTACAAAACCACCTCAAAGTTATCCTTTCTGATCGATCTATTCAAGAGTCCGTATTAAAATAACACGAAGCTATTCTTTCCGTTCAATCTATCATAGAGTTCGTACTAGAATAACACCTTAAGACACAAATCAACCAAAACCCTAATGTCACCTAGATACTCCAATGTCACCTCAAGTATCCGTGGGTATGATTATACGATATGCATCACACAATCTCAGATTCATCTATTCAAACCAACACAAAGTACTTCAAAGAGTGCCCCAAAGTTTCTACCGGAGAGTCAAGACGAAAACGTGTGCCAACCCCTATGCATAGGTTCATGGGCGGAACCCGCAAGTTGATCACCAAAACATACATCAAGTGGATCACGTGATATCCCATTGTCACCACAGATAAGCACGGCAAGACATACATCAACTGTTCTCAAATCCTTAAAGACTCAATCCGATAAGATAACTTCAAAGGGAAAACTCAATCCATTACAAGAGAGTAGAGGGGGAGAAACATCATAAGATCCAACTATAATAGCAAAGCTCGCGATACATCAAGATCGTATCACCTCAAGAACACGAGAGAGAGAGAGAGATCAAACACATAGCTACTGGTACATACCCTCAGCCCCGAGGGTGAACTACTCCCTCCTCGTCATGGAGAGCGCCGGGATGATGAAGATGGCCACCGGTGAGGGTTCCCCCCTCTGGTAGGGTGCCGGAACAGGGTCCGGATTGGTTTTTGGTGGCTACAGAGGCTTGCGGCGGCGGAACTCCCGATCTATTCTGTTCCCCGATGGTTTTAGGGTATATGGATATATATAGGCGAAAGAAGTCGGTCAGGGGAGCCACGAGGGGCCCACGAGGGTGGACGGCGCGCCCACTGCCTCATGCCTTCCTCGTTGCTTCCCTTACGCACACTCCAAGTCTTCTGGATTGCTTCCGTTCCAAAAATAACTCTCCCGAAGGTTTCATTCCGTTTGGACGCCGTTTGATATTCCTTTTCTTCGAAACACTGAAACAAGGGGAAAAAAACTAGAACTGGCACTGGGCTCTGGGTTAATAGGTTAGTCCCAAAAATAATATAAAAGTGCATAGTAAAGCCCATTAAACATCGAAGATGGATAATATAATATCATGAATACTTCATAAATTATAGATACGTTGGAGACGTATCAGTGGGGGTGGAGGGGAGGCAGCTTAGGCCACCCCCAAGAAGTCCGGCGGCCCTCTTGGGCTCCAGCCCTGGTCGCCCACCTTCCTTATTTGCTCTCGGGGGGTGGGGGGAGGAAAGGGGAGGAGAGGGAATGCAAGGGGAGGATGACTCCCCTCCTTCCTTTTCTCCCTGATCCGTCTCCAACGTATCTATAATTTTTTATTGTTCCATGCTATTATATTATCTATCTTGGATGTTTTATATGCATTTGTATGCTATTTTATATGATTTTTGGGACTAACTTATTAACCTAGAGCCCAGTGCTAGTTTCTGTTTTTTTCCTTGTTTTCGAGTTTTGCAGAAAAGGAATATCAAACGGAGTCCAAACGAGTTGAAAATTTACGGTGATTTTTTATGGACTAGAAGAAGCCCCCGAAGCAAAAGAGTTGGGCCACAAGAGTCCCGAGTCAATGACAAGGGTGGAGGGCGCACCCACCCCACTAGGGCGCGTCCCCTGCCTTGTGGCTGACTCATGGACCCCCCTGACGTGAAACCGACGCCAAAAATTCCTATAAATCCAGAAACCCCCAGAAATAAACCTAGATCAGGAGTTCCGCCGCCACAAGACTCTGTAGCCATGAAAAACCAATCGAGAGCCTGTTCTGGCACCCTGCCGGAGGGGGAAACCATCACCGGTGGCCATCTTTATCATCCCGGCAGTCTCCATGACGAGGAGGGAGTAGTTCACCCTCGGGGCTGAGGGTATGTACCAGTAGCTACGTGTTTGGTCTCTCTCTCTCATGTTCTTGTTTTGGCACGATCTTAATGTACCACGAGCTTTTACTATAGTTGAATCATATGGTGTTTCTCCCCTCTACCTTCTTGTGATGAATTGAATCTTTTCCTTTGAGGTTTTGGTATGTCGGATTGAATCTTTGGATGTGAGAGCACTTGATGTATGTCTTGCGATGGGATATCCGTGGTGACAATGGGATGTTCTATTGATCCACTTGATGTATGTTTTGGTTATCAACTTGCGGATTCCCGTGGTGACATTGGGGTAATCTATGCATAGGAGTTGGTACGCTTTTCATATTCCTTTCTCTGGTTGAAATCTTGGGATGCTCTTGAAGTTCTTTGTGTTGGATTGAATATTATTAATCTGAAGTTGTTTGATGCATATCGTATAATTAACCCACGGATACTTGTGGTGCCATTGGAGTATCTAGGTGACATTAGGGTTTGATTGATGTGTGTTATATGGTGTTATTTTACTACGAACTCTAGGGCTGTTTGTGACACTTATAGGAATAGCCCAATGGATTGATCGGAAAGAATAACTTTGAGGTGGTTTCGTACCCTACAAGCAATTTCATCTTATGTTCTATACGATAGGAACTTTGGAGTGACATTTGTCGCATGTTGAGGGATTGCCATATGATCTAATCATGTATGAACCCTAGGCCTTGTTTTCAAGCATTGCAATACCGTTTTCGCTCACTTTTGTTACTAGTTACCTTGCTGTTTTTATAATTTTGGATTACAAAAACCTATATATACTATTTGCATTACACTTGTATCACTATCTCTTCGCCGAACTAGTGCACCTATACAATTTACCATTGTATTGGGTGTGTTGGGGACACAAGAGACTCTTTTTTATTTAGTTGCAGGGTTGTTTGAGAGAGACCATATTCATCCTACGCCTCCCACATATTGATAAACCTTAGGTCATCAACTTGAGGGAAAATTGCTACTGTCCTACAAAACTCTGCGCTTGGAGGCCCAACACGAGTCTACAAGAAGAAGGTTGCATAGTAGACATCAAGCTCTTTTCTGGTGCCGTTGCCGGGGAGGTGAGTGCTTGAAGGTATATCTTTAGATCTTGCAATCAATTCTTTTTGTTTCTTGTTTTATCACTAGTTTAGTCTAGAAAATAAAATTACAAAAAAATGGAATTGAGGTTGCCTCACATGCTTCATCTTTTTAATATCTTTCGTGAAAATGATGGAAAGGAAAATTGTGCTCAATTTCTAGAAGAAGAAGTCAATAAAATGTTTGGCACTAAATATTTGAATGATGAGTATGATTGCAATGTTGTTAGTATGAATTCTCTGAATACCCATGATGCTAATGATATGCAAAGCCACAAGCTTGGGGATGCTATGTTTGATGAAGATGGTATTTTTTGTCCCACAAGTCTTGATGAACAAATTTATTATGATGAAAGCATGCCTCCTATCTATGATGATTATTGTGATGACATGTATGCTATAAAGAATAATGATAATCACGAAACTTGTCATCATGATTTTAATTTTCAATTGGGTTATTCCAATCAAGTATCTCATGATAGTTATTTTGTTGAGTTTGCTCCCACTATTATGAATGAGAAGAAATTTGCTCATGTGGAGAGTAATAAAATTTCTATGCTTATGAATCATGAAAATAATGCTTTATGTGGTGGTTATATTGATGAATTCATTCATGGTGCTACTGAAAATTATTATGAGGGAGGAATATATGCTTGTAGGAATTGCAATAATATCAAGTTTCCTCTCTATGTGTTGAAAATCTTGAAGTTATGTTTGTTTTGCCTTCCTATGCTAGTTGATTCTTGCTCCCATAAATTGTTTGCTCACAAAATCCCTATGCATACGAAGTGGGTTAGGCTTAAATGTGCTAGTCATATTCTTATTGATGCTCCCGTTATGTTTCAATTCTTATCTTTCATGTGAGCATATTTGAAATCATCATGCCTAGCTAGAAAGGCATTAAAGAAAAGTGCTTGTTGGGAGACAACCCAATGTTTCTACCTACTTTTTTTATGTGTTCACATGATTAGGCTACTGTATTAATCATGTTTTATAGCTTTTGTTTCAATAAAGTGCCAAGTAAAGCATTTGGGATAGTGTGGATGTTAGTTGACTTGATTATGTGCAAAAACAGAAACTTTTGCGCTCAGTCCAGAATTTTGAAAATTCACTGGAATGTGCTTTTGTTCTGAATTTTTGACACATGATTGATATACAAATTGTCTATGTTTTCCTAAATTTTCAGAATTTTTGGAGTTACAGAGGTATGGAAAGTTTCCAGATTACTACAGACTGTTCTGTTTTTGACAGATTCTGTTTTCATTGTGTTGTTTGCTTATTTTGATGTATCTATGAGTAGTATCGGAGGGTATGAACTATGGAGAAGTTGGAATACAGTAGATATAACACCAATATGAATTAACAATGAGTTCACAACAGTACCTAAGTGGTGATTTATTTTCTTATACTAACGGAGCTCATAAGATTTTCTGTTGAGTTTTGTGTTGTGAAGTTTCCAAGTTTTGGGTGCAGTTTCGATGGACTACGGAATAAGGAGTGGCAATATCCTAAGATCGGGGATGCCCAAGTCACCCCAAGGTAATATTCAAGTAATACCCAAGCAACTAAGCTTGGGGATGCCCCGGATGGCATCCCCTCTTTCGTCTTCGTCTATCGGTAAATTTACTTGAGGCTATATTTTTATTCACCACTTCATATGTGTTTTGCTTGGAGCGTCCTTTTATTTTGTTTATATTTGCTTGCTGTTATTCAGAGACATGTTTTCTATCTTTTAGTTCAATAAAAAGGTCAAGTATAGCCTTTACCATGGTTATTTTACAAGTCTATGCGTTGCTGTTTTGAAAACAGAAAGTTTGTTGTTCTGTTTTGAATATTGGTGGATAGTCAGAACATGATAAAATCTTGAACTTTTTACACAATGAGTAACAACAAATTTTATATAGTGTGGTAATTTTTCAGAATTTTTGGAGTTAGGGAAGTATGATTCCTCTTGCATTCCGTACAAACTGTTCTGTTTAGACAGATTGCTGTTATGTTTGCATATGTTTGCTTGTTTAATGATTTTATTTGAGTATATGAGTATTAAATATGCAGAGGCATTTAGTAGGCAATATCAAATAATAATTTTAGTGATTTGCTACAGTAGAGAATGATAAGGTTTTGCATTGATTTATAACTTATCTCACGAGTTCTTATTGAGTTTTGTGTGGATGAAGTTTTTTAGATTTAGGGAAACCGTGAAATAAAAGGAATTAAGGAGACACAAAAGCTCAAGCTTGGGGATGCCCAAGGCATCCCAAAATAGTATTTCAAGAAGTCTCAAGGATCTAAGCTTGGGGATGCCCCGGTTGGCATCCCACCTTTCTTCTTCAACAACTATCGGTCAGTTTTGGTTGAGCCTAAGTTTTTGCTTCTTCACATGATATGTGATATCCTTGCAATGTCATTTTTTTTGCTTGCTCTTTGAATAATATCCCAAGATCTGAAATTCTTAAATGTTAGAGAGTTACACAATCATTCGACTACTCATTGATCTTCACTAATATCTTTTGGAGTAGTTTGTCATTTGCTCTAGTGCTTCACCTATACCTTTTTAGAGCACAGCGGTGGTTTTATTTTGAAGAACTTGATGAAATCTCATGCTTCACTTATATTATTTTGAGAGTCTTAAACAGCATGGTAATTTTCTTTGGTTATGAATTTAGTCATAATATGATGGGCATCCAAGAGGGATATAATAAAAACTTTCATATAAAGTGCATTGAATACTATGAGAAGTTTGATTCCTTATGATTGTTTTGAGATATGAGGATGGTGATATTAGAGTCATGCTAGTGAGTAATTGTGGATTGTAAAAATACTTGTGTTAAAGTTTGTGATTCACGTAGCATGCACTTATGGTGAACCGTTATGTGATGAAGTCGGAGCATGATTTATTTATTGATTTTCTTCCTTATGAGTGGCGGTCGGGGACGAGCGATGGTCTTTTCCTACCAAACTATCCCCCAAGGAGCATGTGCGTAGTACTTTGTTTCGATAGCTAATAGACTTTTGCAATAAGTATGTGAGTTCTTTATGACTAATGTTGAGTCCATGCATTATACGCACTCTCACCCTTCCACCATTGCTAGACTCTCTAGTACCACACAACTTTCACCGGTACCATACACCCACCATATACCTTCCTCAAAATAGCCACCATACCTACCTATTATGGCATTTCCATAGCCATTCCGAGATATATTGCCATGCAACTTTCCACCGTTCCGTTTATTATGACACGCTTCGTTATTGTCATATTGCTTTGCATGATCATGTTGTTGACATCGTATTTGTGGCAAAGCCACCTTTCATAATTCTTTCATACATGTCACTCTTGATTCATTGCACATCCAGGTACACCGCCGGAGGCATTCATGTAGAGTCATATTTTGTTCTAAGTATCGATTTGTAATTCTTGAGTTGTAAGTAAATAAAAGTGTGATGATCTTCATTATTAGAGCATTGCCCATGTGAGGAAAGGATGATGGAGACTATGATTCCCTCACAAGTTGGGATGAGACTCCGGACGAAAAAAAGAGGCCAAAAAAAGAGAAGGCCCAAAATAAAATAAAAATGAGTGAAAAGAGAGAAGGGGCAATGTTACTATCCTTTTACCACACTTGTGTTTCAAAGTAGCACGATGATCCTCATGATAGAGAGTCTTCTATGTTGTCACTTTCATATACTAGTGGGAATTTTTCATTATAGAACTTTCCTTGTACATTCCAACGATGGGCTTCCTCAAATGCCCTAGGTCTTCATGAGCAAGCAAGGTGGATGCACACCCACTTAGTTTCTTTTTCATCCTTCATAAACTTATAGCTCTAGTTCATCCGTTGCATGGCAATCCCTACTCACTCACATTGATATCTATTGATGGGCATCTCCATAGCCCGTTGATACACCTAGTAGATGTGAGACTATCTCCTTCCTTTTGTCTTCTCCACAACCACCATATTCTATTTCACGTATAGTGTCATATCCATGGCTCACGCTCATGTATTGCGTGAAAGTTGAAAAGGTTTGAGAACATCAAAAGTATGAAACAATTGCTTGGCTTGTCATCGGGGTTGTGCATGATTTGAATATTTTGTGTGATGAAGATGGAGCATAGCCAGACTATATGATTTTGTAGGGATAGCTTTCTTTGGCCATGTTATTTTGAGAAGACATGATTGCTTTGTTAGTATGCTTGAAGTATTATCGTTTTTATGTCAATATTAAACTTTAGTTTTGAATCTTATGGATCTGAATATTCTTGCCACAATAGAGAAGATTACATTGATAATATGTTAGGTAGCATTCCACATCGAAAATTCTGTTTTTATCATTTACCTACTCGAGGACGAGCATAAATTAAACTTGGGGATGCTTGATATGTCTCCAACGTATCTATAATTTTTTATTGTTCCATGCTATTATATTATCCATCTTGGATGTTTTATATGCATTTGTATGCTATTTTATATGATTTTTGGGACTAACTTATTAACCTAGAGCCCAGTGCCAGTTTCTGTTTTTTCCTTGTTTTTGAGTTTTGCCGAAAAGGAATATCAAACGGAGTCCAAACGAGATAAAAATTTACGGTGGTTTTTTATGGACCAGAAGAAGCCCCTGAAGCAAAAGAGTTGGGCCAGAAGAGTCCCGAGTCAACGACAAGGGTGGAGAGCGCGCCCACCCCCCTAGGGCGTGCCCCCTGCCTTGTCGCTGACTCGTGGACCCCCCTGACATGAAACCGACGCAAAAAATTCCTATAAATCCAGAAACCCCCAGAAATAAACCTAGATCGGGAGTTCCGCCGCCGCAAGCCTCTGTAGCCACGAAAACCAATCGGGGGCCCATTCCGGCACCCTGCCGGAGGGGGAAACCATCATTGGTGGCCATCTTTATCATCCCGGCGGTCTCTATGACGAGGAGGGAGTAGTTCACCCTTGGGGCTGAGGGTATGTACCAGTAGCTATGTGTTTGATCTCTCTCTCTCTCTCTCTCTCTCTCTCTCTCTCTCGTGTTCTTGATTTGGCACGATCTTGGTGTATCGCGAGCTTTGTTACTATAATTGAATCATATGGTGTTTCTCCCCTCTACCTTCTTGTGATGAATTGAATCTTTTCCTTTGAGGATTTGTTATGTCAGATTAAATCTTTGGATGTGAGAGCACTTGATGTATGTCTTGCGATGGGATATTCGTGGTGACAATGGGATGTTCTGTTCATCCACTTGATGTATGTTTTGGTTATCAACTTGGGGATTCCTGTGGTGACATTGGGGTAATCTATGCATAGGGGTTGGTACGCGTTTTCATATTCCTTTCTCCGGTAGAAATCTCGGGATGCTCTTGAAGTTCTTTGTGTTAGATTGAATATTATTAATCTGAAGTTGTTTGATGCATATCATATAATTGACCCACGGATACTTGTGGTGACATTGGAGTATCTGGGTGACATTAGGGTTTGATTGATGTGTGTCATATGGTGTTATTTTACTACGAACTCTAGGGTTGTTTGTGACACTTATAGGAATAGCCCAATGGATTGATCGGAAAGAATAACTTTGAGGTGGTTTCGTACCCTACAAGCAATTTCGTCTTATGTTCTCCACGATAGGAACTTTGGAGTGACATTTGTCGCACGTTGAGGGATTACCATATGATCTAATTATGTTATCATTGTTGAGAGAACTTGTACTAGTGAAAGTATGAACCTTAGGCCTTGTTTTCAAGCATGGCAATACCGTTTTCGCTCACTTTTGTTACTAATTACCTTGCTGTTTTTATAATTTCAGATTACAAAAACCTATATCTACTATTCGTATTACACTTGTATCACCATCTCTTCGCCGAACTAGTGCGCCTATACAATTTACCATTGTATAGGGTGTGTTGGGGACACAAGAGACTCTTTGTTATTTGGTTGCAGGGTTGTTTGAGAGAGATCATCTTCATCCTACGCCTCCCACGGATTGATAAATCTTAGGTCATCCACTTGAGGGAAATTTGCTACTGTCCTACAAAACTCTGCGCCTGGAGGCCCAACACGAGTCTACAAGAAGAAGGTTGCGTAATAGAAATCACTCCCTAAGGCCAGCGGCCAGAGGTGGGGCGCGCCAGCCCCTTGTGGGCTGGTGTGCTCCCCTTGTTTGGCCCATATGGCCCGTTAACCTCCAGGGGCCTCCCGGAACCCCTTCCGGTGATCCGATAAATACCCGGTGCATTCCGAAACCTTTCCGATGACCAAATAGTGTCGTCCTATATATCAATCTTTACCTCCGGACCATTCGGAGCTCGTTGTCATATCCGTGCTCTCATCCGGGACTCTAAATAATATTCGGTCACCAATTCACATAACTCACATAACACTATATCGTCAACGAACGTTAAGCGTGCGGACCCTACGGGTTCGAGAATGATGTATACATGACCGAGAAGAATCTCCTTTTAATAACCAATAGCGGGACCTGGATGCCCATATTGGTTCCTACATATTCTACGAAGATCTTTATCGGTCGAACCTTTATGGCGACATACGTACTTCCCATTGTCTGTCGGTATTTTACTTGCCCGAGATTCTATCGTCGGTATCTTCATACCTAGTTCAATCTCGTTACCGGGAAGTCTCTTTACTCGTTCCGTAATACATCATCCCGTAACTAACTCCTTAGTCACTTTGCTTGCAAGCTTCTTGTGATTTTGTATTACCGAGAGGGCCCAGAGATACCTCTCCGTCATACGGAGTGACAAATCCCAATCTCGATTCACGCCAACTCAACAGACACCTTCGGAGATACCTTTAGAGAATCTTTATGATCACCCAGTTACGTTGTGACGTTTGATAACACACAAGGTATTGCTCCGGTATCCGGGAGTTGCATGATCTCATGGTCGAAGGAATATGTATTTGACATTAAGAAAGCAGTAGCAACAAACTGAATGATCATATGCTAAGCTAATGGATGGGTCTTGTCCATCACATCATTCTCCTAATGATGTGATCCCGTCATCATGTGACAACTCATGTCTATGGTTAGGACACCTTAACCATACTTGATCAACGAGCTAGTCTAGTAGAGGCTTACTAGGGACACGGTATTTGTTTATGTATCCACACATGTTTTAAGTTTCCGGACAATACAATTCTAGCATGAATAATAAACATTTATCATGAATAAGGAATATATATAATAACAACTTTATTATTGCCTCTAGGGCATATTTCCATCAGTGTCGTCGGAGCCCGCCTCCATCGTAGGGTCGTCTTCATCGTCGGAGACCTCGGGCGAGCTAGCCGGCATGCCGGCCTCGATCCGCCTGGCACGGCGGCTCTGCTTTGTGGCCGCAAGGGCGCTACCTCGTGCTTCATCTCCATGGAAAGGGTCTCCCATAGAGCGTTGCTGTCTTCAGTCATGGCGGATGCGTTGCAAGGGTGGAGCATGTAGGGCGGCTTCTATTGTGGAGTTAGCAGGGTGTGGCCGCGTTTAAATAGCGGATTTCGGTGAGGCCACGCGTCCGAGTGTCCATGCGAGGCGCCGGAGTGGGTTTCTCGGCCAGCGAGCCCGCTTAATGGCGGCATACGGCCGGACGGGGCATTGAACGGGCGTGGTAGATATCCATATCGTCCGGTCCGGTAATGCGTCTCCAGCATTGAACATGCGCGAACACCGGGGACGCGTCGCGAGCGGTGCCCTCGGCCGACGCGCTACTTCAATGGCGGAGCCAGTGAGAGGTCTCGTTGGCTCTAGGCCGACTTCAATGTGAAGTGGCCGCTCTATAGCGGCATGAATGCGGGCACCTAGCGCCGGGAGGGAACGCGCTCCAGCGAGGGAGAATGGTTTTGTGTGGGCCAGGGTGGTCAGAAGCGGGCGTGGATGATGTCCGGACACCCGCAAATCCTCCCCCCCCCCCCCACACACACATGTTTGTCTCCGGTTTGCGGGAGAAAGTGCATCCGGACCGCCTGCGGACCGATGCAGGACCGTGTTGGATGGCATAACACGTCCGGACCGCGCGGTCCGGGCGGTTGTGGGCGGTTTAAGGGTCGGCGTTGGAGATGCCCTTAGACTTATTTGCATGCTGTGTATAGATGATTTGTGCTATTTTCTATCCAAACTTTGACGAAACTCGCCGCGTTTGCATGAATTTCGTTCATTAGTTGAAATCCGGCATAAAATGTATACAGGCATTATTGGATGGCCGCCTCCCGCATTCATGGCCGCAAATTGTTCCCCCATCCGTGGGCAGATGCTGAAGCAAATTTGTAGATCAGCGTTCAAGATGCCCTAACTAGCCTAAAAAAATCGCCAGACGGTGGCCGGTTCCCACAGGCAATTGGTTTCAAGAAGAAGATGTGGTGGCATTTTCTTTATTTCAAATAATCAGTGCCACACGTGTGGCACGAAGTAACATCGGCCCGACATTTTTTAAACTAAAATTGTCATCCAAAAAAATAACCCAAAAAAACTGAAACTTGCCATCCAAACAGAAATTTGCCATGCTTTAAATATAAAGTTGCCATTTTTGAATAACTAAACTTGGCATCAGAAAACGTCCGAACAAAATTGCTTTGTGCCGCACGTGGTTTAAGGGAACAAAGATGTGGCAGCAACGAGTTCTTACCGTTCACAACCCATCGTGGGCCGTACATGGGCCAACCAGCCATGTACAGGACTGTAATCGAAATCGAGACCGATCACGAAACGCAATGGAAGACGTCTGCCATATACGATGTACTCGTAGTATATACATAGGGCCCGGAGACAACCACGACGCAGATCACATCAAACATGATGCTCCCCTCATCAAAAAGAAAAAGATCAAACATGGAGGAGTCAGCGGCGGCCAGGCTGATCTCGACGGAAGACGCCGTCCTCGAGATCCTCCACCGCGTGTCCACGGATCGCGCCGCCCTGCTCCGCTGCGCCGCGGCGTGCAAGCGGTGGCGCACTCTCATAGCCGACCGCTCCTTCCTCAGCCGCTGCTGGCCGGATGAGAGCGCCGGTGGTCGGTCCACCCTCCTCGGCTTCTTTAATCGGCAACGCGTGGACATCGACGACAAGCCTTCGTACCGGTTGTTTTTCGTGCCGCCGCCGGAGGGGTCTGTGCTCGGCGCTCAACGCCGTCTTCTTACATCTATCGTCGACGGCTTGCCAGATGATGACACACACATTGCGAAGCCGCTCGCCGCGCGTCATGGCCTCGTCCTTGTGCGCCTCCTCACCGGCATCCGCTGCCATGAATCGGTCCACATGGCCGTCTGCGACCCGTTCGCCCGCACGTGCCACATGCTCCCTCCACTTGAGTGCAAGGTCTCCTTTGTCAGTTGCACTTTCTTGACCGGTGCAGAGTGCCACCGACATCACCGGTCCTTGGACTATTTCAAGGTGCTAGCCGTCGTTTCCTTCGACAACCCCAAGGGCAAGGACGATCGGGAGCGTAACCTGTACACGTTCTCGTCCGCCGAGTCATTGTGGAGCGGACCAAGAAAGTGTTTCGATGAAATCTACCGACCCGGCAAGCGCGGCTTCCAGTTTCCGCAAATCAGCAGCGGCAACAATGCCTTGTGTGGCACGACGGCGCACTGGCTCGTCCCGTACTACTTCGGCCACTTGGAGGAGCCCACAAAACATTACACCTTGGACGTGAGCTCCGACACCGGACACACTTCCTTGACCGAGCTACCGACCGCCGTGAGCCTGACACATAACATATTCTAATAGCCATTCGACGCTTGGCG
This sequence comes from Triticum aestivum, assembly GCF_018294505.1. Classification (NCBI taxonomy): domain Eukaryota; kingdom Viridiplantae; phylum Streptophyta; class Magnoliopsida; order Poales; family Poaceae; genus Triticum; species Triticum aestivum. The sequence goes on along the minus strand of NC_057802.1, from coordinate 496,494,732 downwards.
TCACCGCCGACGGGGCGCTCTCCCTGTTTTGCATAAACGAGCAAGCTCTCATGCTGAGGATAGACGTGTGGAAGCGGGGAAACGATGTCGATAATAAAGTCTGGCTACACTCAAGGGTGATCGAGCTACCGAGCCAGACGAAGCGTCTCTATTATCTCTCTGGTGTACATATGTTGTCGGTCGAGAAGAGCGACACATTACTTGTCATAGATTATGAATCCCAGTGCGTGCACAAGGTCAATGTCGAAACCGGGGTGGTGGAGGAGCAGCAGTTCCAGAACGGCCTGAATAGCATTGCCATGCCTATGAATATGGACTGGCCAACATGGTTTGCGTCTCGGCTTGGTTAAATGTTGGAGTCAAAGATTTAAAAACCAGTTGTTAGTTGCATATGTAGGTGTTTAATTTTATTATGTTTAGGGCGTTGCTGAGATTTGATGCAAGTGCATGCAATAGTAAATTATCCTTAACAGTATCTGAACTAATTGCCGACCAGCTTTAATAGAAGCAATTCTCTTGGAGACGAATATTTCAATGAATATGTTGTTTCTGGCTGATTTATGTCGTTTGTGAGTATTTGATATTTTTAGACATGAGTAAAATATCTACGCCTACTTCTGGTAAGAGGATGGAGCTATTATTTTTAAATAATACTATGTTTTTAACAAGAAAGTTCAGAAATAATACGCGTTTTTTAGAATAAAAAATAATACACCATCGGATTCGGCAAAACCGATTGGAACGAATCGGCATCGGCCATGCCGATTAGTCCCCGTCAGCTTAGCCAAAGCCGATTGGTCTGTCAGCTTGGAATCCATGCTGCAGTTGGGTTTGGCAAAACCAATCTTTATCTTTATCTTTATCTTTATTTTTACCTAATATTAAAGAGAGGAGGCTTTCATAGTTCTTCATATGTCATCCTTTTACATTCGTTGATTTTATGTACATCACAAAGATTGGCGGTTGAGATTTAAATAGAGGAAGATGACGGGCAAGGCCAAAAATTATATTGGGCAGCCAATGAAGCGACGGAGACCTGAATTCATGATCGCTGCATGTACATGTACGTGCCTGTTTCGGTGCTGATTTTTTTTTTACTAAAGTTGATTGGGTCACGGACTCATTTTTTTTTTTTGAACAAGGTCACGGACTCATTGAGAAGTTGATTGGGCCATGGACTCATTGGATATTTGAGTCCTTCACCAAAACACGCTGTCCTCTCCGTTTTGGCTCTTCGCGAGCGGCAGCCGCGCCCCGCATCATAGCTCTGGGCCATAGTCTAAACGTTTCGGTATGGTATTCCCTAAAAAACGTTTTGGTACGGTATACACGTTGGGCGGAACACACTCCCTCACGAACAAAACGACGGCGGCGGCGGTGGCGCGTTGAACTCTGCTGCTGTTGTACAGCCTGCTGTTTTCCCCATCTCCTGCATGCCGCAGTTGCGCATAGCAACCGTTGTCTTCCTCGATTCCGAAGAAAATGAGCCACCGTAGCCCTCACCGATGGCGCAGCTGTTTCTTCGTCCTCAGCACCATCCATGTATGTCTTTCCAGGCGGTGTCACCAGCGAAGCCGTCGCTCTGACCTTGGCTCCACCAGGCGCGGACGTCCGGGCTTGGCCGACGTCTTTCCGTATGAGTGGCCGGTACAGCTCCCCGGCTGCACAGGCTTGGCCCCCGCCTGCTGCTGTAGCTCGACCACTTGTTTGCCCCAATGAAGATCAAATGCCTCTTCAATTCGCTGCTCCACCATGGGGTAATCAATTATCCAGGACAAATTTCACAACTCAGATGTATTTGTTATATTATGATCTATCTTCTGCACACGCACGCGTGTGTAGGTGAGGAAGTACCCATGTCTGCATGTTGAATGACAACTTCTGCTGCTACATGGGATATACTCGACATGGATACTGAGGTATGGTACCATACACATATATATATACATTCAGACCAATGTTAGGTATAGAGAGAAATATTATATTAAGATGTGTGTGTCTTATCAGTGTCAAGTTTTTGTGGTCTCTAGGCAAGCTTGATGCAATTTTACATGAGATAGTCATGTGCAGACCAGAAGAACTGTTTGAATGAGGACGAGATGACTGCATAGAATGCTTAGCACCGTATTTAATTCCTAGACAGGACAAGCAATCACGATAAATTTAACAATTCTTAGGATTGCATCAAGATGCTTGATTTACTAGATGATAAAAAAACCTTAGGTTGACTGAAATATATTTCTTAAGCATTATTTAGTGGTTATATATATATTGTGCTGAAAAAACTGCAGCGTGCATACTACCACATCGTGCGACCAGACGAGTCAGTTGGCACAAGCATAGATGATGCCTCTGACCCAATACCATAATTGTTTATCCGGCAGACCAACAAAACTGTTAGATTAAATGTACTGTAGTGATGAATAAATAGAAGTACAGATATATATTCATGGATGGTCTGATTAGACTGAATTCTTGATGTTCGTCTTATCTTCCTGATCATGATCATGCATTTAAAAATCCTTATTTGGTTTGTCTTATCTTCCTGCTGTTGAGTAAAGAAGGAAATCATAACAAGTACTCCCTCCGTCTCATAATATAAGAGCGTTTTTTACACTACACTAGTGTAAAAAACGCTCTTATATTATGAGACGGAGGGAGTACGTTCTATCATCTACGTTTTCTCATAGTTCTTTTGTTTGTTAATCATTAGCATATTTTTCCTTTGATTCCGCTACTGTTGTTGCCATCTCAAGCGCAAACTCGAAATAGCCAAGAATGGCATCTTAGTCAACGCAACTTACTGATTTTACTAAACAGACAAAGCTTATTCTTTTGTATGTTGGATTAGTCTGCTCCAATCTCTGCATAAGTTCTCCTTGGTATCAATTCACATTCGTGTAGTGCTAGCCTTTGGTCTGTTTGCAACCGGAATTCGGGACATTTGCGAGTTCGTGTTGGGAATATATAAGAGTATACTCATCAAGATGACGAATTTTTTTAATTACTTGCATACTTTCTCTGATCGAAAATAAGTGTCTTATTTTGGAGTACATAATTTGGAAATTAGCCTTACAAGGAAACATTATATCAGTGGTTCCATATTTTGTTTCTGGACAGCTCTAAACTTAAGCAATTCCCGAAGTTCGCATAAATATAGAAACTTAGTGTGCAACTGTTACAGTAATTGGCAATTTTAGGGGTGCGATGAAACGGTGGAGAAATAGAAGTTATATGAAGTTACGAAACTAAAATTACATAAAATTACAAATAATAGTGGGACCATTACAAAATTACTAGCGGTTGGGGCGCGCCCATGGCGCGCCGCCTGAGAGAAAGCTGGGCGCTGTCAGGTTGAGCGCGCCCCTTCCACGTTATTGCATGGTTCTGACTCAAAAAGTAACAAGTACACAACAATGGAAACATGAGATAAGAGAACAACCTTAGAGCAACTCTAGCGGACCCCGCATCCTCCCGACCCGCAAAACGGTTTTGCAGTTCGCGGAAAAACGTCTTTGCGGGTCGGCGCGGATGGCCGCAGTTGCAGACCCCGCATAATGCACCCGTAAAAAAGGATATTCCCAGAATATGCTTTTTTACGGGTTGGGGTTGCGGCGTCTGATCTGGCGCATTCAAAACTTAAATTTGCAACTCAATTTGATTTAGCATATTGCATTGCTTTGTTTTATGACAACATTGGATACAAAAAGCATCACCAAATCTTTGTTAGAATAGCAAGACCAAAGAAAACAAGAACTACAAGAATGCATTTTAGAAGATTTCCAATTTCCATAACTGCTCCCACTAGTTGGACTAATATCTTTTCCATGCATTCGTTGTTGATCTGTGGATTCTTGATTTTGCATTCTTCTTTCTTCATCTTTGGCTCGGAAGAAGTAGATGTTGCTTCCCCTCTAGTTGCACATGCAGCCGCATCATTGCCTTCGATTGTACCAAGGAGTGCACTAACATCTATTAAATTTCTTTCTATCAACAAATCAATGTATTGCCCTTCACAAAACCAAAATGAGCATCCTTCGTCTTACACAAAAGAATGAGCAAGCTTGAAGTCAGCCACCGCAGTTTAGCTAAAGAATGAACTGTGAAACGAGCTATCGCAAGTGCACGTACCCCGTCGTTTTTGCATTTGAAGAACACCCATCCGGGGTGCTTCGGCGTGCTCGAAGTGAGCCGCAGCACTTTCCGCGTGCAGTCGTCACACTCTATGAGCGACATCGGCAAGCCACAAAGACGCCGCGCGAGCGCCGAGCCCGGTGGACGGCCCGACGAGTCCATGCCCGCAAACCTTCGACGACGGCGGGCGGACGAACTCGCACCTGCATGCGGCGATGCGCCCTTGCCCGGGCTGCGGGAGAGGCTCCCCGACCACTCCATAGCTTGGGGCAGCAACCGGCGGCCAGAAAAAGCCAAATCCGGCGGCCCGCGATGAACTACCGTAGATCTGCAAATCCGGCGGGCCGCCGACGCAAGGGGGGAGGGGGGGAGGCCTCGTGCGCGTGGCGGCCTTCCGGTGTGCTCCTGCCGGCTGCGGTCGCCGGAATCTTGGGTGGCGGCCGGCGGCGGCGCGAGAGGGGAAAGGAGAGGTGGTTGGGGGGAGAAAGCGCGGGATGAAATGTCCCCCTACCAACCGCTTCCGCTTAATATGCAGGGCACCGCAGTCGCGAGGGGGAAACCCGCGTTTTCCCGGGTTGGGCTCGGAAACCTGTTGAGCCAGTTCGTGTACGGTGTGTGTAAGCATATGACCTGGCAACGGGGTGGAACGGCGCCGTGACGGATTGACGGTAATCCTAGAAAACGTTCCATCAGCACAGAATGGTGGAAACGCACATCGACGTGAACGAAATCGCTCAACACTCTCTCCTTCACTCATCTCCCACCCTCAGCACCACACACATAGCACACACACTAGGGAGACGCACACACGGGCACATCGCCGCCCACGTCCTGCTTGCTTGCGTGCTTGCCGGACGCCACGCCGCCGGCGACGCCGAGATGGCCCTCACCGGCGCAGACGCGGAAGCGGGAGGTGGAGCAGTAGATGACCGACGCCTCACCTCGGCCAGCCAAGTAGCTGCTGCTGGGGTTCGAGCGCCGCCTCCGGGACAACGTCGACGCGCGGATGAAGAACCTGGACGACGCGCCCCGGTTCGCCGACTCATAGCTAGCCTTGGCCTGACGGGAAAATGGCATATGAAGCGCAGTACTAGCAGCATGTATGCTATCAATCTGTATCTGTGCAATTTTTTAAAAATGTTTTGTATTGGTCAATGGGATTCGGGAGCAATTTTTTTCTCTATAACATACCAAGTTTGAATGAAATTTCTATTGGTCACATGGCAAAGTCAGAACATTATCTTTCCAAGCACATGCCAAATTTTTGGAAAAATTATAATTGTCACACGACAATTTACAAATTCTATTTTCTAAATCACGGCAATTCTTGAAACAAATTTATAGTTGTCTAATGGCAATTCTAGAAACAAAATGTGTTTTTTTAAATCATGGTAATTGTTGAAACAAATAGTTTACATACATGCCAACTTAATATATATCCCATGTTCACATGGCAAATACAGGTATTCTTGTTTGAATTGTACCATGGCAAAAGCAAATAAAAAAGTATTTATCATGGCATCTTTATTGTAGATACAATGCCAAATTGTCTTTTTATTGTTTTTATAATTGCATTTGTTTTGTAAATACCTTCGCAATTATTGAACATGTCAAAAATTCTTGGTAAAAATTGTCATGCACCCATGAAAAAATCCTAAATTTGCCATCCTTCTCAAAAGAACAATACTCTTTAAATTTGCCATGATGTGCACTGTTTTTAAGAGCATGATGACACACATTTGCGTACGCATCCTGACAAATTATATACAAAATTACCATGCTTTGTTTTTTTGACGCCGATATCCACCACACGTGTGGTATGTTCGACATACTCCCACACACCGTGTGTGGTGTAAGCAGGAGGCAGCCCACACGGGCTATGTGTGGGCGGACATTAGAATTGCCCACACGTGTGGGCGCGGCTACTGCGTGCCACACGCCAAACAAGTACTGCTCATCTCCATCCCGTGCGTGTGGCACAAAGCAAAAATGCCCACACGTCCTGGCGCAACTACGTTAGGTGCCCCGCGGGATGACGATTTAGTTGCCATCCTTGTTGGCAGATGTTATTATCCGGGATGACAAGTGTAGTTGTAAAAGCATGGCAACTCTATCTGTTTTGGTTAACTATAGTTGCCATGTCTAATTTATGGTAGTTGCCGCGTGTAATCAAACCGTAGTTGCCGTGTGTGATTAACTACTTGCCACATATGATCAAACTGTAGTTGCCATGTGTGTTTACCTAGTTGCCACGTGTGGTCCAACCATAGTTGCCATGTATTGTTAATCACAGTTGCCATGTGTGCTTATCTGGTTGCCACGTACGCGCAACCGCAGTTGCCGTCTAGCAAAGAATCACAGTTGCCATGTGTGTTTACCTAGTTGCCACACGTTCGCGTAACTGCAGTTGCCATCCACAACGTAGGAGTGTCGTGTGGGCGAAAAGTAGTTCGCCCACACGCGCATGAACTAGGTGGTGGCTGTGTGGGCAGAAACTAGTTCGCCCACACAGCGCAGCTGGCAAACAGCGTGGTGCGGGCGTGTGGGCAAACTCTCCAACGCCCACACACCAGCTCCGTCCTATGTGGCACACCAAATCCACCTTTTCGTGTCAAGATTCGTGCAATAGACAGTGAACGATGATCCAGGCATGCGGGCGAGTTGGGGAACGCCCACACGTGTGGGCGTTAGTGTTTCCATTCTTTTTCAACATCATGGCAAGTAGTGTCATGGTAATTTTTACACACTATTGCCATTTTTGCCATGTTGTGATTTTCTTGGCTTTGACAACTTATGATGTTTTATTTGCCTTCAACTATGTACATGACATGGAATTTTACTTGATTTTTAGCTATAATCTATACATGGCAACCTTTTTTTCTCATGTGCAGTTTAAGTTTTGTACTACAACCATATAATATCCATGGCAAACTTAATGTGTTTTTGACATGGTGTCTTAAGTAGTTGTTCTATATCTATGTAGTTGCCAGGGCAAAAAATTAAGATCCTTTTTGCCACGCCACCTTAAGTTTTGTAATACATATATATACATGTCATGTTAAACATTTTAAAGATGTTTCTGCCATGGCTTCTTAATATGTATTAGATCTATGTTCATTAAATGAGAAAAAAAAATACTTGTCTGTGGCTAACATCACAAATATTTTTTTTGCAACCTAGCATGTAAAATTTATTGTACAAAATCTATGAATTTTCCTATGTTATTAGTTGCCATCATTTTATAAAAAATAGGGAAGTGAAGTTTTCATCACATGAAAAGATAACGGAAAAATTTGGAGTTGCCTTGGTCCACTATCTTGTTTTGCCAGCAAAATCATACAAAAAAAATAGTTGCCATGCTGTAAAAATAGTAGGGGTGTTTGGAGAATTGTCATGCGTTATAGAGATTTTTTTTCATGAATGCCATGCGCGCATTACAAGAATTGCCATGTGAACAAAAGAAAATGAACGTGTGCGTTTGTAGGGAAATAGCAAAAAATAATTTTGAAATCTTCCATGTGAGTATTAGAAAAAGTTGTTGTTATTATTTTTGCCATGCTTTTTGACAAAGAAAAATCTTCTTAACTTGCCATTATAAGTACAATGGGCTCGTAGGTCATCTGGGTTGCGCTAGAGGGTCCTATCATATACATTAACAATTTTTATATAATGTTTACGGCACCTTCGTATGTATATAGCATGACATTTTTTTAAGACACCCGAAAAAATATATTTTTAAGAGCATGGCAATCTATATTATCTAGATCATCTGTCATTGCGCTGTCGGTGAAAAGCAGCTACTATTTGGCAAAAACCGGTTTCAGTTTGACGGAAAGTGATTTCTATTTAGTGGAAAGTGGTTTCTATTTTACGCAAAGCGGCTTAACATTTTTTTTTAAGTTAATAAAGACAGATACTGGAGCTATGAGATTGGATACGAATCCGCGGATGAGTACTAGGTCTGTTTTGCGGCAACCCCTTGGAGATGCTTTTACTGCCTGCTAATGCAAAAATTGATGTATCAAATCTCCTGATCCGTACCCTAAAAAAAAATTCTCCTGGTCTGTAGTTGGTGTGCCAAAGTATAGGCGTGGACATGAAGCAACCCTGGTATTTCCAGTCACATGTGCCGGCTCGCACATGTTGGTCCTGGACGTCCTCGCTCCTACGCCGTGATACACCCGTTTGTTAATCATGTGGGTCCCGTCCTACCTGCAAAGCCCAGTACATAACGTATACACCCGACATTACCTGACACGGCCCAATCCCGGCGAGAAGGAGCAGCTAGCGATTCTAGAGCATGCGAGGTCGTCCGCTCCTACGAATTTTTGTAGTTGTATGTCCTTATAGTTTACATCACCAATGACACAAATGACAGTGGTTCAAAAGCAACGCAAGGGGCACAAAAGCGGAGGCACAATCAAGCAACTTCATGGGAGCCAACGTTCAGCTGATCTTCGTCGTCCGGACCACCAGTTGCTCCCTCATCTCTTTCCTGCATGAGCGCGGACCTCATGCTATCTTAGGTCTTGACGGGGAGAAACAGCAGGCTTAGTCCCATGCCAACCGCTTCCGTGAACTATGCACCGTTGCTCGCTGCTTTCCATCCCGCTGCACGTACTCAACAATGCAGTGACAGACAAAAATACTCAAAGATTGAGCGAACAGAGGCTAGGTGTAATGGGAATTATGAAACTGAAACCACCAACGAGCACACACACCTGTGTCCGCCGCAGGCCTCAGTACATCCTCCCTTCAGCTGCCGCCTTTCTTGCCGAGCTTGTCATAGAATGAGGTGCCAATAATTAAGATGCACTCCAATCTCCTCATCGCTGAAGCGATCACAAGAGAAAGTAGTCTGATAACCATTCAAATGCTGCTCGAGAAGCATAACTAAAGTAGGCAATGCTTCGATACACCCCCATCACAAAACGTATAAAGGGTATTATAGACTTTTCACAAATTATACTTACTTTTCTACGTATACGTTGTAGGTCGGCTGGATTCGAACTACAGCCCTCACGCACTACGTGTGAACGCACAAACCATCAGGGCTAGCACATTTGATATGCGTACTAACCTTGTTTTCTTCTTCTTGTTCGAGAGACACAACGCCAAGAAAAAAAACACAGCACCTTCACTCTTTGGTTTATGTTTTTTTTGCACGGTTTTTGTTACGTTTTCTAGTTTTCCTGTTTTGTTCATAAAATACTAATATTTGTTTTTTAAAATTGTACATAGATTTCAAAAAAATGTTCATGCCTTTCAAACTTGCTCAGAATGTCAAAACACGAACAGTTTTTTTTATAGAAGAACACAATTTTAAACATGAACATTTTTTAAAAAACAGTAACGAATTTGGAATTCCAGAAGAATATGAACAAATTTGAATTCTGAAAAAATTAAATTTATGAGAAATAGAAACAATAAACAGAATAAACAAAAAGTCAAAGAAGACAAAAAATGAACAAGAGAGAAGATAAAAAAAGAAAAAGAAAAAACACGGTTCACGACCTTCGAGAATGTCCCAAAACTGGAAAAAATGGCTGGGAAGCCGAGGTTTCCGAAACCGAGAAAACCTTTTGGCAAATTTCCTTAGTGAACTTTTTTTTGAAAATTTTCAAATCCATGAATATTTTGTAAAAAAATGATGAACTTTTTTCAAATCCGTGAGCTCTTGGACCAGGCCCACACGCGCCCGACGAGAGCAATGTCGTCGCCTAGTTAGGCCAAGGCCTAAGCGGTCTATTTTCTTTTCTTTTTTTTTCATTTCATTTCTTATTTTACTAATTCACCTTTCTCTTCTTTAATACCCAAATACATATTTTAACTAATTTTTTAAACTAATCATTCCAAATTCTTTTTTCTATATTTTTTATTAAATGCTTTTAAAAAATACTTATGGGTTTCAATTTTATCCCTATGTATTTATTAGTTGGGGTCATTTCAAGGATGTCCAAAAAACACCATGTTTAACGAAGATTATTCGGTAAGGTCAGAATGGTTCGTCTGAGAGCACATTATTTTTCAATATCTTTGAAATGGCCCCAATTTCCCCAGCAAAAAAGAAGAAGAAATGGACCTAATTTTTCCCATGGCCTTTTATGAGCAATTCAAGGCACCATGCCAAGTTGATTTGGTTTTCGACAAGTTCTGCATTTTCTGGAGTTTTCTTAGTAAAAGAAGACCGATAAAATGGTCGAACATGTGGCAACTTACATATGGTGTCGGAAATTATTAAACCTAGCATGGTTGCCTACCATGGGCATGCCCATCCGGGTGCACCCTCCATTGAACATGGAATTTAAATGACCCAAACTTTTGCAGGCAGGGGGCATGCCCATGGTAAGGATCCATGCCAGGTTGAACGATTTCCGACAAAATATGCAAGTTGCGACACGTCCTATCATTTATCTCCGTTTTTTAACCAAGAGAAGTCCAGAAAAGATCAAATTTGTCGAAAACCAAAACAACTTGGCATGGTGCGTTTAATCGATCATATAAGATCATGGAAAGATTTGGGGTGAGTTAATGGATGCCGCAAAAACATGCCCTCAAATGGACCCTTCTCGCTTATCTGAACACCCTCTGTTGAACATGATATATTTTTGGACATGCATGAAATGACCCCAACCTTTTCCAGTAGGCGGGCATGCCCATGGTAGGCATCCATGTCAGGTTTGAATGAATTTCCCACAACATATGCATGTTGTGTCACATCCGGCCATTTATAAGCCAGTTTTCACCGAGAAAACTCTAAAAAATGCAAGAATTATCGAAAACTTAATCAGCTTGACATGGTGCCTTGATTTAATCATAGAAGGAGGTGGGAGAAATTAGGCCATTTGAAGGATGTTGAGAAACAATGTACCCTCAGGTAGAGTCTTCTAGCCAACCCGAACATCCTCCATTAAACATGGTCTACTTTTGGACATTCTTAAAATGACCCCAACCTTTTCAACATGGTGGGCATGACCATGGTATTCATCCATGCCAGGTTTGAACATTTCTGACACAGTATGCAAGTTGTGACACGTCTGCCCATTTATCGGGCCTTTTTGACCGAGAAAACTCTGAAAAATGCAAAACTTGCCGAAAAGCAAAACAACTTGGCATGGTGCCTTGAATTGGTCATACAAGGCATCAAAAAAAATATGGGCCATTTCAAGCATGTCGGGAAACGACGTGCTCTTAGACGGAGCCATCTCGCCTACTCGAACACCTCTGTTGATCATGGTCTAAGTTTTTCATTTTCCATCTTTTGTAGTGCGTCAAATACAACGCTAAAAAAAGACTCTGGTTTTCCTTTTCAACCGGGCTGGTTTTTTCTTCGGTTTTTACATGGGTTTTTACATTATTTTGTTTTTATTTTCTTTTTTATCTTTTCTTTTATTGATTTTGAAAAAAGTTCATTAAAAAATTAAAATAAGTTTATCGATTTTGAAGGAAAGTTCATTGATTTTGGGAAAAATCACAAATTTGAAAAAAATACATTGATTTAGAAACAAAGTTCGTCAATTTTAAAAGTTCAACAAATTTCAAAAACAAATCGCCAATTTGCGAAATAGTTCACGAATTTGAGAAGAGAACTGTTCAATTTTGGGGGGGAAAAGTTCACAGATTTGGAAGAAAAAAAATCAAGAATTTGAAATTTTGTCGTCATTTTAAAAAAAAATCACTAATTATAAAAACATCTCGCATTTAAGAAACAAAAAACAAAAAGAAAATACCAAACAGAAAATGTTGGGCTTTTCCAGTGTTCTATTTTAAGTATTTGCGAAATAGTTCACGAATTTGAGAAGAGAACTGATCAATTTTGGGAAAAAAAAGTTCACTGATTTGGAAGAAAAATTCAAGAATTTGAAATTTTGTCGTCATTTTTGAAAAAAATCACTAATTATAAAAACTTCATGCATTTAAGAAACAAAAAACAAAAAGAAAATACCAAACAGAAAATGTTGGGCTTTTCCAGTGTTCTATTTTAAGTATTAAAAAATATAGACAACACGTGACGTCTCGTTGCCCAGTTGGTTAGTGCGGGTGTGCTAATTCCTGGAGGACCTAGGTTCGAATCCTGCAGGACGCCCAATATTTTGACTATCATGGGCCGGCACGGACAGATAGTATACATGTTTCTAAAAAAACAGCGTATACATGAAGAGTTTATAAATTATGACTATCATGCCCTTACTTATGAAGAGGTACGCCCAATATTTTGACTATCATGTGCGGGTGTGCAATTCCAATGAACAGGGCATGGACAGAACATAAAAAAGAAGGCTGAATGGGCCGGCACGTCCGTTCATGTACAGCGTATACGTGTTTCTAAAAAAACAGCGTATACATGAAGAGTTTATGAATTATGACTATCATGCCCTTACTTATGAAGAGGTATGGCCTAATCTGAGCCGTTTTTGTGTTTAGGTGGGATGTACCGAAGCAGAAGTGAAGTACTAAACATGTCATAACAAAAAGCAAAGCTTCGGAAGAACTGCAGTCCCACCAGAGAAACAAACAGATCTGCCATTTTAGAGAGAAGCACGAGGACGTCGTCGAGGCCGAGAAGCTCAGCATCTTTTCATGTCCGTACCAGGGGCTGCAGGTATTGAGCGGGTACGCCGTCGCCACCTTGTACGGTGCCTAGTATGTTGAGAGAAGCATGAAGCTTATTTCTGTCGCATACCTCAAACCGAATTATAATGGATCTATATAGCTGCCATGCACTCCAGAATTCAGAATTTAAGTACTCATTGTTAAATTAATGTCATAATCAAACAAGGAGAAAATCATCGACAAACCACCAGTATATTCTAAGTACCGGACCGTGCATAAATCTAAATGCAGATCAAAATACTAAAATAATAATACAAAATGATCAAGGAAATGCTGAACATAACTGAAAAAGAAACAGGTTTACCACCAAGCACAAAGGTGTACCTCCATAAATATCGGGCTTGCTTGTCAACATGAGAAGAGATGCGGTGATAAACAACATTTGCTCCTCTAGTGGACTTGCTATGCTTAGTGTGGATCTTCTACTTTAAGAGGGGAATCAAGAGGCAATTCCAGTGAATAGGGCATGTACAGAACATAAAAAAGAAGGCTGAATGGGCCAGCACGTCCGTTCATGTATAGCGTATACGTGTTTCTAAAAAAACAGTGTATACATGAAGAGTTTATAAATTATGACTATCATGCCCTTACTTATGAAGAGGTATGGCCTAATCTGAGCCGTTTTTGTGTTTAGGTGGGATGTACCGAACCAGAAGTGAAGTACTAAACATGTCATACGAAAAAGCAAAGCTTCGGAAGAACTGCAGTCCCACCAGAGAAACAAACAGATCTGCCATTTTAGAGAGAAGCACGAGGACGTCGTCGAGGCCGAGAAGCTCAGCATCTTTTCATGTCCGTACCAGGGGCTGCAGGTATTGAGCGGGTACGCCGTCGCCACCTTGTACGGTGCCTAGTATGTTGAGAGAAGCATGAAGCTTATTTCCGCCGCATAGCTCAAACCGAATTATAATGGATCTATATAGCTGCCATGCACTCCAGAATTCAGAATTTAAGTACTCATTGTTAAATTAATGTCATAATCAAACAAGGAGAAAATTATCGACAAACCAACAGTATATTCTTCTAAGTACCGGACCGTGCATAAATCTTAATGCAGATCAAAATACTAAAATAATAATACAAAATGATTAAGGAAATGCTGAACATAACTGAAAAAGAAACAGGTTTACCACCAAGCACAAAGGTGTACCTTCATAAATATCGGGCTTGCTTGTCAACATGAGAAGAGATGCGGTGATAAATAACATTTGCTCCTCTAGTGGACTTGCTATGCTTAGTGTGGATCTTCTACTTTAAGAGGGGAATCAAGAGGAAATTCCAGTGAACAGGGCATGTACAGAACATAAAAAAGAAGGCTGAATGGGCCAGCACGTCCGTTCATGTACAGCGTATACGTGTTTCTAAAAAAACAGCGTATACATGAAGAGTTTATAAATTATGACTATCATGCCCTTACTTATGAAGAGGTATGGCCTAATCTGAGCCGTTTTTGTGTTTAGGTGGGATGTACCGAAGCAGAAGTGAAGTACTAAACATGTCATAACAAAAAGCAAAGCTTCAGAAAACTGCAGTCCCACCAGAGAAACAAACAGATCTGCCATTTTAGAGAGAAGCACGAGGACGTCGTCGAGGCCGAGAAGCTCAGCATCTTTTCCTGTCCGTACCAGGGGCTGCAGGTATTGAGCGGGTACACCGTCGCCACCTTGTACGGTGCCTAGTATGTTGAGAGAAGCATGAAGCTTATTTCTGCCGCATAGCTCAAACCGAATTATAATGGATCTATATAGCTGCCATGCACTCGAGAATTCAGAATTGAAGTACTCATTGTTAAATTAATGTCATAATAAAACAAGGAGAAAATCATCAACAAACCAACAGTATATTCTTCTAAGTATCGGATCGTGCATAAATCTTAATGCAGATCAAAATACTAAAATAATAATACAAAATGATCAAGGAAATGCTGAACATAACTGAAAAAGAAACAGGTTTACCACCAAGCACAAAGGTGTACCTTCATAAATATCGGGCTTGCTTGTCAACATGAGAAGAGATGCGGTGATAAACAACATTTGCTCCTCTAGTGGACTTGCTATGCTTAGTGTGGATCTTCTACTTTAAGAGGGGAATCAAGAGGCAATTCCAGTGAACAGGGCATGGACAGAACATAGAATCCAGTCTGACCTATTAGAAAACAGAGAGTTCATCCTTAACATCAGTATGAATTAGGCGCAACTCTGGCCAACGGCGTTGAATCTGATCGATTGATGTAAAGAAACATGCCAAGCGGGAAACTAAACATTATTCACAAATGACTTCACCACAAATTCTGTGATACTTGCCAAACTATGAAATTGTAGGGGATCGTAGCAGAAATTTAAAATTTTCTACGCATCACCACAATCAATCTATGGAGTCATCTAGCAACAAGAGAGATGGGTGCATCTACATACCCTTGTAGATCGCGAGCGGAAGCGTTCAAGAGAACGGGGTTGATGGAGTCGTACTCGTCGTGATCCAAATCACCGATGATCCTAGCGCCGAACGGACGGCACCTCCGCGTTCAACACACGTACGGTTGGGAGAGACGTCTCCTCCTTCTTGATCCAGCAAGGGGGAAGGAGAGGTTGATGGAGATCCAGCAGCACGACGGCGTGGTGGTGGAAGCAGCGGGGATCTCGGCAGGGCTTCGCCAAGCTCAGCGAGAGGGAGAGGTGTTACGGGGGGAGAGGGAGGCGCCAGGGGCTTTGGTGCGCATGTTGGGGAATGTAGCAATAATTCAAAAAAATTCTATGTGTCACCAAGATCAATCTAGGAGATGCTAGCAACGAGAGAGAGGGAGTGCATCTTCATACCCTTGAAGATCGCTAAGCGGAAGCGTTCAAGAGAACGGGGTTGATGGAGTCGTACTCGTCGTGATCCAAATCACCGATGATCCTAGCGCCGAACGGACGGCACCTCCGCGTTCAACACACGTATGGAGCAGCGACGTCTCCTCCTTCTTGATCCAGCAAGGGGGGAGGAGAGGTTGATGGAGATCCAGCAGCACGACGGCATGGTGGTGGAAGTAGCGGGATCCCGGCAGGACTTCGCCAAGCGCAAGCGGGGACGAAGAGGTGTCACGGGAGGGAGGGAGGCGCCAGGGCTTGGGGTATGGCTGCCCTCCCCTTCCCACATATATATAGGGGCAAGGGAGAGGGGGGGCGCAGCCTTGGCCCTTCCTCCAAGGAAGGGTGCGGCCAGGGAGGAGTCCATCCTCCCCAAGGCACCTAGGAGGTGCCTTCCCCCTTTAGGACTCTCCCTTTCCCTTATCTCTTGGCGCATGGGCCTCTTGGGGCTGGTTCCCTTGGCCCATATAGGCCAAGGCGCACACCCCTACAGCCCATGTGGCCCCCCCGGGGCAGGTGGACCCCCGGACCCCTTTCGGCTCTCCCGGTACAATACCGATAATGCGCGAAACTTTTCCGGCGACCAAAACAAGACTTCCCATATATAAATCTTTACCTCCGGAACTCCTCGTGACGTCCGGGATCTCATCTGGGACTCCGAACAACTTTTGGGTTACCGCATACTAATATCTCTATAACCCTAGCGTCACCGAACCTTAAGTGTGTAGACCCTACGGGTTCGGGAGACACGTAGACATGACCGAGACGACTCTCCGGCCAATAACCAACAGCGGGATCTGGATACCCATGTTGGCTCCCACATGCTCCTCGATGATCTCATCGGATGAACCACGATGTCGAGGATTCAATCAATCCCGTATACAATTTCCTTTGTCAATCGGTATGTTACTTGCCCGAGATTCGATCGTCGGTATCCCAATACCTCGTTCAATCTCGTTACCGGCAAGTCTCTTTACTCGTACCGTAATGCATGATCCCGTGACCAAACACTTGGTCACATTGAGCTCATTATGATGATGCATTACCGAGTGGGCCCAGAGATACCTCTCCGTCATACGGAGTGACAAATCCCAGTCTCGATTCGTGCCAACCCAACAGACACTTTCGGAGATACCTGTAGTGCACCTTTATAGCCACCCAGTTACGTTGTGACGTTTGGTACACCCAAAGCATTCCTACGGTATCCGGGAGTTGCACAATCTTATGGTCTAAGGAAATGATACTTGACATTAGAAAAGCTCTAGCAAACGAACTACACGATCTTGTGCTATGCTTAGGATTGGGTCTTGTCCATCACATCATTCTCCTAATGATGTGATCCCGTTATCAATGACATCCAATGTCCATGGTGAGGAAACCATAACCATCTATTGATCAACGAGCTAGTCAACTAGAGGCTTACTAGGGACATGTTGTGGTCTATGTATTCACACATGTATTACGGTTTCCAGTTAATACAATTATAGCATGAACAATAGACAATTATCATGAACAAGGAAATACAATAATAACCATTTTATTAGTGCCTCTAGGGCATATTTCCAACAGTCTGCCACTTGCACTAGAGTCAATAATCTAGTTCACATCACCATGTGATTAACACTCAAAGTTCACATCGCCATGTGACTAATACCCAAGAGTTTACTAGAGTCAATAATCTAGTTCACATCACCATGTGATTAACACTCAATGAGTTCTAGGGTTTGATCATGTTATGCTTACGAGAGAGGTTTTAGTCAACGAGTCTACAACATTCAGATCCGTGTGTGCTTTACAAATCTCTATGTCATCTTGTAGATGCAGCTACCACGCGCTACTTGGAGCTGTTCCAAATAACTGCTCTACTATACGAATCCGGTTTACTACTCAGAGTCATCCGGATTAGTGTCAAAGTTTGCATCGTTGTAACCCTTTACGACGAACTCTTTTTCCACCTCCATAATCGAGAAAATTCCTTAGTCCACTAGATACTAAGGATAAGTTTGACCGCTGTCATGTGATCCATTCCCGGATCACTATTGTACCCCTTGACTAACTCATGGCAAGGCACACTTCAGGTGCGGTACACAACATAACATACTGTAGAGCCTACGTCTAAAGCATAGGGGACGACCTTCGTCCTTTCTCTCTCTTCTGCCGTGGTCAGGTCTTGAGTCTTACTCAATACTCACACCTTGTAACACAGCCAAGAACTCCTTCTTTGCTGATCTATTTTGAACTCCTTCAAAATCTTGTCACGGTATGTATTCATTTGAAAGTACTATTAAGCGTTTTTGATCTATCCTTATAGATCTTGATGCTCAATGTTCAAGTAGCTTAATCCAGGTTTTCCATTAAAAACACTTTTCAAATAACCCTGGATGCTTTCCAGAAATTCTACATCATTTCTGATCAACAATATGTTAACAACATATACTCATAAAAATTCTATAGTGCTCCCACTCACTTCTTTGGAAATACAAGTTTCTCATGAACTTTGTATAAACCCAAAATCTTTGATCATCTCATCAAAGCTTTCATTCCAACTCCGAGATGCTTACTCCAATCCTTAGAAGGATTGCTGGAGCTTCGCATACTTGTTAGCATCTTTCAGGATTGACAAAACCTTCTGGTTGTATCACATACAACCTTTCCTCAAGAAAATCGTCGAGGAAACAATGTTTTGACATCCTATCTGCAAGATTTCATAAATAATTCAGTAACTGCTAATATAATTCTAACAGACTCTTAGCATCGCTACGAGTGAAAAAGTCTCATCGCAGTCAACTCCTTGAACTTGCCGGAAAACATCTTAAAGACAAGTCGAGCTTTCTTAATGGTGACACTTACCATCATTGTCTGTCTTCCCTTTAAAATCCATCTGTACCCAACAGCCTTACGACCATCAAGTAGTTCTCTCAAAGTCTATACTTTGTTTTCATACATGGATCCTCTCGGATTTTATGGCCTCGAGCCATTCTTCGGAATCCGGGCCCATCATCGCTTCTCCATAGCTCGTAGGTTCATTGTTGTCTAGCAACATGACTTCCAAGACAGGATTACATACCACTCTGAAGTAGTACGCATCCTTGTCGTCCTATGAGGTTTGGTAGTGACTTGATCTGAAGTTTCATGATCACTATCATAAGCTTCCACTTCAATTGGTGTAGGTGCCACAGGAACAACTTCCTGTGCCCTGCTACACATTAGTTGAAGTGACGGTTCAATGACCTCATCAAGTCTCCACCATCCTCCCACCCAATTCTTTCGAGAGAAACTTTTCCTCGAGAAAGGACCCGTTACTAGAAACAATCACTTTTGCTTCCGGATCACTATGAAGATGCATTTATCCGCTTTGGGTTCGAGCTTAGCAGCCTGAAACTTTTTCACATAAGCGTCGCAGCCCCAAACTTTTAAGAAACGACAGCTTAGGTTTCTCTAAACCATAGTTCATACGGTGTCGTCTCAATGGAATTGCGTGGTGCCCTATTTAAAGTGAATGCGGTTGTCTCTAATGCCTAACCCATAAACGATAGTTGTAATTCGATAAGAGACATCATGGTATGCACCATATCCAATAGGGTGCAGTTATGATGTTCGGACACACCATCACAATATGGTGTTCCAGGCGGTATTAGTCGTGAAACAATTTCCACAATTTCTTAATTGTGTGCCAAACTCGTAACTCAGATATTCATCTCTATGATCATATCACAGACATTTTATCCTCTTGTCACGACGATCTTCAACTTCACTCTGAAATTACTTGAACCTTTCAATAATTCAGACTTGTGTTTCGTCAAGTAAATATTCTCAGCATCTACTCAAATCATCTGTGAATTAAGAACATAACGATATCCACTGCGTGCGTCAGCACTCATTGGACTGCGCACATCAAAATGTATTACTTCCAACAAGTTGCTTTCTTGTTCCATCTTACTGAAAACGAGGCCTTTCAGTCATCTTGCCCATGTGGTATGATTTGTATGTCTCAAGTGATTCAAAATCAAGTGAGTCCAAAATATCCATCTGTATGGACTTTCTTCATGCATATATATACTAATAGACATGGTTTGCATGTCTCAATCTTTTCAAAAACGAGTGAGTCCAAAGATCCATCAACATGGAGCTTCTTCATGCGTTTTATACTAATATGACTCAAGTGGCAGTGCCACAAGTATGTGGTACTATCATTACTATCTTATATCTTTTGGCATGAACATGTCTATCACTACGATCGAGATTCAATAAACCATTCATTTTAGGTGCAAGACCATTGAAGGTATTATTCAAATAGACCGAGTAACCATTATTCTCCTTTAATGAATAACCGTATTGCGATAAACATAATCCAATCATGTCTATGCTCAACGCAAACACCAAATAATAATTATTCAGGTTTAACCCCAATCTCGATGGTAGAGGGAGCATGCGATGCTTGATCACATCAACCTTGGAAACACTTCCAACACATATCGTCATCTCACCTTTAGCTAGTCTCCGTTTATTCTGCAACTTTTATTTCAAGTTACTAACACTTAGCAACCGAACCGGTATCTAATACCCTGGTGCTACTAGGAGTACTAGTAAAGTACACATTAATATAATGTATATCCAATATACTTCTATCGACCTTGCCAGCCTTCTCATCTATGAAGTATCTAGGGTAGTTCTGCTTCAGTGACCGTTCCCCTCATTTCAAAAGCACTTAGTCTCGGGTTTGGGTTCAACCTTGGGTTTCTTCACTAGAGCAGCAACTGATTTGCCGTTTCATGAAGTATCCCTTCTTGCCCTTGCCCTTCTAGAAACTAGTGGTTTTACTAACCATCAACAATTGATGCTCCTTCTTGATTTCTACTTTCGCGGTGTCAAACATCGCGAGTTGCTCAAGGATCATCATGTCTATCCCTGATATGTTATAGTTCATCACGAAGCTCTAATAGCTTGGTGGCAGTGACTATGGAGAACCATCACTATCTCATCTGGAAGATTAACTTCCACTCGATTCAAGTGATTGTAGTACTCAGACAATCTGAGCACATGCTCAATGATTGAGCTTTTCTCCCTTAGTTTGCAGGCTTAAGAAACTTGTCAGAGGTCTCATACCTCTTGACGTGGGCATTAGTCTGAAATCCCAATTTCAGTCTTTGGAACATCTCATATGTTCTCCGACGTTTCAAAACCGTCTTTGGTGCCACAATTTTAAACCGTTAGCATCACACACTGAACTATCACGTAGTCATCAAAACGTGTATGTTAGATGTTTCGTAACATCTACAGACGACGCTCGAGGTTCAGCACACCGAGCGGTGCATTAAGGACATAAGCCTTCTGTGCAGCAATGAGGACAATCCTCAGTTTACGGACCCAGTCCGCATAATTGCTACTATCAACTTTCAACTAAATTTTCTCTAGGAACATATCTTAGTAGAACTAAAGCGTAAGCTACGACATTATTTGCAAAGACCTTTTGACTATGTTCATGATAATTAAGTTCATCTGATTATTTAATGAACTCCCACTTAGATAGACATCCCTCTAGTCATCTAAGTGATACATGATCCGAATCGACTAGACCGTGTCCGATCATCACGTGAGACGGACTAGTCATCATCGGTGAACATCTCCATGTTGATCGTATCTACTATACGACTCATGTTCGACCTTTCGGTCTCTTGTGTTCCGAGGCCATGTCTGTACATGCTAGGCTCGTCAAGTCAACCTAAGTGTTTTGCTTGTGTTCCGAGGCCATGTCTGTACATGCTAGGCTCGTCAACACCCGTTGTATGCGAACGTTAGAATCTATCACACCCGATTATCACGTGGTGCTTCGAAACAACGAACCTTCGCAACGGTGCACAGTTAGGGGGAACACATCTCTTGAAATTTTAGTGAGGGATCATCTTATTTATGCTACCGTCGTTCTAAGCAAATAAGATGTAAACATGACAAACATCACATGCAAATCATAAAGTGACATGATATGGCCAATATCATCTTGCGCCTTTTGATCTCCATCTTCGAGGCGCGGCATGATCACCTTCGTCACCGGCATGACACCATGATCTCCATCATCGTGTCTTCATGAAGTTGTCTTGCCAACTATTACTTCTACTACTATGGCTAACGGTTAGCAATAAAGTAAAGTAATTACATGGCATTTTTCATTGACACGCAGGTCATACAATAAATTAAGACCAACTCCTATGGCTCCTGTCGGTTGTCATACTCATCGACATGCAAGTCGTGATTCCTATTACAAAGAACATGATCAATCTCATACATCACATATATCATTCATCACATCCTTTTGGCCATATCACATCACATAGCATACCCTGCAAAAACAAGTTAGACGTCCCCTAATTGTTGTTGCTTGTTTTACGTGGCTGCTATGGGTTTCTAGCAAGAACGTTTCTTACCTACGCAAAAGCCACAACGGTGATATGCCAATTGCTATTTACCCTTCGTAAGGACCCTCTTCATCGAATCCGATCTGACTAAAGTGGGAGAGACAGACACCCGCTAGCCACCTTATGCATCAAGTGCATGTCAGTCGGTGGAACCTATCTCACGTAAGAGTACGTGTAAGGTCGGTCCGGGCCGCTTCATCCCACAATGCCGCCGAATCAATATAAGACTAGTAATGGTAAGCAAATTGAACAAATCATCGCCCACAACTACTTTGTGTTCTACTCGTGCATAGAATCTACGCATAGACCTAGGTCTGATACCACTGTTGGGGAATGTAGCAATAATTCAAAATTTTCCTACGTGTCACCATGATCAATCTAGGAGATGCTAGCAACGAGAGAGAGGGAGTGCATCTTCATACCCTTGAAGATCGCTAAGCGGAAGCGTTCAAGAGAACGGGGTTGATGGAGTCGTACTCGTCGTGATCCAAATCACCGATGATCCTAGCGCCGAACGGACGGCACCTCCGCGTTCAACACACATACAGAGCAGCGACGTCTCCTCCTTCTTGATCCAGCAAGGCGGGAGGAGAGGTTGATGGAGATCCAGCAGCACAACGGCGTGGTGGTGGAAGTAGCGGGATCCCGGCAGGGCTTCGCCAAGCGCAAGCGGGAAGGAAGAGGTGTCACGGGAGGGAGGGAGGCGCCAGGGCTTGGGGTATGGCTGCCCTCCCCTTCCCACATATATATAGGGGCAAGGGAGAGGGGGGGTGCAGCCTTGGCCCTTCCTCCAAGGAAGGGTGCGGCCAGGGAGGAGTCCATCCTCCCCAAGGCACCTAGGAGGTGCCTTCCCCCTTTAGGACTCTCCCTTTCCCTTATCTCTTGGCGCATGGGCCTCTTGGGGCTGGTTCCCTTGGCCCATATAGGCCAAGGCACACACCCCTACAGCCCATGTGGCCCACCCGGGGCAGGTGGACCCCCGGACCCCTTTCGACACTCCCGGTACGATACCGATAATGCGCGAAACTTTTCCAGCGACCAAAACAAGACTTCCCATATGTAATTCTTTACCTCCGGACCATTCCGGAACTCCTCGTGACGTCCGGGATCTCATCCGGGACTCCGAACAACTTTCGGGTTACCGCATACTAATATCTCTATAACCCTAGCGTCACCGAACCTTAAGTGTGTAGACCCTACGGGTTCGGGAGACACGTAGACATGACCGAGACGACTCTCCGGCCAATAACCAACAGCGGGATCTGGATACCCATGTTGGCTCCCACATGCTCCTCGATGATCTCATCGTATGAACCACGATGTCGAGGATTCAATCAATCCCGTATACAATTCCCTTTGTCAATCGGTATGTTACTTGCCCGAGATTCGATCGTCGGTATCCCAATACCTCGTTCAATCTCGTTACCGGCAAGTCTCTTTACTCGTACCGTAATGCATGATCCCGTGACCAAACACTTGGTCACATTGAGCTCATTATGATGATGCATTACCAAGTGGGCCCAGAGATACCTCTCCGTCATACGGAGTGACAAATCTCAGTCTCGATTCGTGCCAACCCAACAGACACTTTCGGAGATACCTGTAGTGCACCTTTATAGCCACCCAGTTACGTTGTGACGTTTGGTACACCCAAAGCATTCCTACGGTATCCGGGAGTTGCACAATCTCATGGTCTAAGGAAATGATACTTGACATTAGAAAAGCTCTAGCAAACGAACTACACGATCTTGTGCTATGCTTAGGATTGGGTCTTGTCCATCACATCATTCTCCTAATGATGTGATCCCGTTATCAATGACATCCAATGTCCATGGTCAGGAAACCATAACCATCTATTGATCAACGAGCTAGTCAACTAGAGGCTTACTAGGGACATGTTGTGGTCTATGTATTCACACATGTATTACGGTTTCCAGTTAATACAATTATAGCATGAACAATAGACAATTATCATGAACAAGGAAATACAATAATAACCATTTTATTATTGCCTCTAGGGCATATTTCCACCAGCACAGCCCTCCCTCCCCCCCTTTATATAGGGGCCCTGGGGGGGGTGCGCCGGCCCCTGGAGATCCCATCTCAAGGGGGGCGGCGGCCAAGGGGGACTTGCCCCCCAAGTCAGGTGGGGCGCCCCCACCCCCAGGGTTTCCAACCCTAGGCGCAGGGGGAGGCCCATGGGGAGCGCACCAGCCCACCAGGGGCTGGTTCCCTTCCCATTTCAGCCCATGGGGCCCTCCGGGATAGGTGGCCCCACCCGGTGGACCCCCGGGACCCTTCCGGTGGTCCCGGTACAATACCGGTGACCCCCGAAACTTTCCCGGGGGCCGAAACTGGACTTCCTATATATAAATCTTTACCTCCGGACCATTCCAGAACTCCTCGTGATGTCCGGGATCTCATCCGGGACTCCGAACAACTTTCGGGTTACCGCATACTAATATCTCTACAACCCTAGCGTCACCGAACCTTAAGTGTGTAGACCCTACGGGTTCGGGAGACACGCAGACATGACTGAGACGACTCTCCGGTCAATAACCAACAGCGGGATCTGGATACCCATGTTGGCTCCCACATGCTCCTCGATGATCTCATCGGATGACCCACGATGTCGAGGATTCAAGTAATCCCGTATGCAATTCCCTTTGTCAATCGGTACGTTACTTGCCCAAGATTCGATCGTCGGTATCCCAATACCTCGTTCAATCTCGTTACCGACAAGTCACTTTACTCGTACCGTAATGCATGATCCCGTGACCAATCACTTGGTCACATTGAGCTCATTATGATGATGCATTACCGAGTGGGCCCAGAGATACCTCTCCGTCATACGGAGTGACAAATCCCAGTCTCGATCTGTGCCAACCCAACAGACACTTTCGGAGATACCTGTAGTGCACCTTTATGGCCACCCAGTTACGTTGTGACGTTTGGTACACCCAAAGCATTCCTACGGTATCCGGGAGTTGCACGATCTCATGGTCTAAGGAAATGATACTTGACATTAGAAAAGCTTCAGCAAACGAACTACATGATCTAGTGCTATGCTTAGGATTGGGTCTTGTCCATCACATCATTCTCCTAATGATGTGATCCCGTTATCAATGACATCCAATGTCCATGGTCAGGAAACCGTAACCATCTATTGATCAACGAGCTAGTCAACTAGAGGCTCACTAGGGACATGTTATGGTCTATTTATTCACACATGTATTACGATTTCCGGGTAACACAATTAAAGCATGAACAACAGACAATTATCATGAACAAGGAAATATAATAATAACCATTTTATTATTGCCTCTAGGGCATATTTCCAACATGTATACCTTGTTGGAGAAGTTGACGAGGAGTTGCGAGTCGCCTCTGACGGTAAGGCGCTTCACCCCCAGAGCTGCCGCGGCCTTCAGGCCAGCTATGAGGCCTTCGTATTCTGCGATATTGTTGGAGACCTTCTCGCCGTGCTGAAAGCAGAGTTGCACAGCGTAGTAGAGCTTGTCCTGAGTGGACGAGATGAGCACTGCTCCAGCCGCCGCGCCCTGGTGCGCGAAGGCGCCATCGAAGTACATGACCCAGCCGTCTGGTGCCTCGCTCCCTGGTGAGGTGGATCGGTCTTCGCCTTCTTCAAGTGTGGGGGCATCCATCCATTCCGCCACAAAATCAGCGAGCGCGGCCCCCTTGATGACCCTGGCAGTGCTGAACTCCAACTAGAATGCTTGCAGCTCGATGTTCCACTCAGCGACCCTTCCAGCTGAGTTGGGGCTCCTGAGCACCCTCTCCAATGGGTAGGCCGAGACGACCTTGATGGGGTGGCCCTGGAAGTAGTGCCGCAGCTTGCGTGAGGCCACCAAGAGCGCGAGCAGGAGCTTCTGAGGCATGGGGTAGCGTGCCCTCGCGTCCCGCAGCACGGTGCTGACGAAGTACACCGGGTGTTCGACGAGGGCTGGCACACTGTCGAGGCTCGGGTCCTGCGGAGATTGGGGCATCTCCTGAGGTGGAGGGGTTCCGGAGACCTGACCCTTCGGCAGTTTCGGCAGCGTCGCCCTGCCGAGCTTGGCCTTCTGCTGCTGAGGCCTTTGCTGCGCCTTCCTGACCCTGCACTACTTCAGCTACGGCGTGGCACAGCGCGCCCTTGGCTTGGCGCTCCTCCCGAACCGCCACGAGCGCCGCGCTGGCGGAGTACGGGGTGGCGGAAAGGTAGAGTACTAAGGGTTCGAGAGGTTGTGGTGCCACCATCACCGGAGGGCTGGTCAGGTATTTCTTGAGGTCTTGGAAGGCTCGGTCGGCCTCTGGTGTCCAATCGAAGGGGCCCTTCTTCTTGATGAGCTTGAAAAAGGGTAGGGTGCGCTCTCCCAGCTTGGAGATGAAATGTCCCAATGCAGTCACTCGTCTCGCCAGCTTCTGCATCTCTCTGAGGGTCTGCGGCGGGCTCATGTCCTCGATGGCCTTGATCTTCTCCGGGTTCGCTTCGATCCCTCTGTGGGATACAAGGAATCCTAGTAGCTTGCCGGAAGGGACACCGAACACACACTTCTCCGGGTTAAGCCTCAAGTTCACCTGGCGCAGGCTCTCGAAGGTCTCCTCCAAGTCTTGAATTCATATTCTCGCCTCCCGAGACTTCACCACTATGTCATCGATGTAGGCCTATGTGTTTCTCCTGAGCTGCCGCCCCAGGGCGATGTGCATTAGCCGCTGAAAAGTCGCGCCCGCTTTGCGCAGCCCGAAGGGCATGCAGTTGTAGCAGTACACCCCACATGGTGTCAGGAAGGCTGTCTTCTCTACGTCTTCCACCGCCATCTTGATCTGGTGATACCCTGAGAACGCATCCAGGAAGCACAGCAGGTCGCACTCGGTGGTGGAGTCGACAATCTGATCGATGCGGGGGAGCGGGAACGGATCTTGGGGGCAGGCCTTATTAAGGTTGGTGAAATCGACACACATCCGTTCCTTCCCGCCTTTCTTCGGCACTACGACGGGGTTCGCCAGCCATGTGGGGTACCGAACGTCGCGAATGGCACCCGCCGCCTCCAGCTTGCGGGTCTCCTGGACGATGAAGGCTTGTTTCTCCGTGGATTGCCGCCTCGCTCATTGCTTGACAGGGCGCATGTTGGGGCACACCCTTAAGTGATACTGAATCACCTCTCTTGGAGCCCCCACTAGCTAATTGGGCTCCCATGCGAATATGTCCTTATTTGCGCGCAAGAACCTCACCAATGCTTCCTCTTGACCCGGGTCGAGGCCGGCTCCTATGGTAAAGGTGGCCCCTGAGGATCCATCCTCGTTTACGGGCACCTGCTTGGTTTCTGCATTGTCTTGGGTGAATAGCTGCTTCTTCTTAGTGGGCGCGGCCTCCTTGGCCTCAGGGGTACCGGCGCCGGTGGGCTGTGCTGCCGCCGCGGTCTTGAAGGAAAGCCTGAGTGCCGTCACGGCTTCCTTGGTGTCCCCCTTGATGGTGAGGACACCTCTACTCCCAGGCATCTTCATGAGGTTGTAGGCCGGGTGAGTCGCTGCCATGAACTGAGCGAGAGCTGGGTACCCGAGGATGGCGTTGTACGGGAGACCGATGCGGGCGATGTCGAAGTCAACCAGCTCGGTGCGGTAGTTGTCGCGTGTGCCGAAGGTGACGGGGAGACGGATCTGCCCCAGAGAGTGGGCAGCGCCACCACCAACTCCTGAGAAGGGCTTGCTGAGGCCGAGCCGCTCCGGCGGTACGTGAAGAAGACTGAAGCCTCTATGGAGAGCAAGTTGAGGCCAGCGCCGCCGTCGATGAGGGTCTTAGTAACAACCACGTTGCAGATGGTGGGCGTGCAGAGCATCGGGAGCATGCCCGAGCCGGCGGTGGAGTCAGGGTGGTCTTCTGAGCCGAAAGTGAGGTCGGCCTCTGGCGCAGCCCAACCCGGCGGAGCCCCCGGGCGCTTGGAAGCGGCCCCAATCTAACGGAGGAACGGTTTTAAGTGGCGGTCTGAAGGCGGTGCCTGAGAGCCGCCCAGCAGGGCCGCGACTGCGTGGTGCGCCGGCACCGCGTAGCGAGCAGCGAAGAGGTCGCGGAGCTCCCCCGGGATGCCACCGTGGATCCAGGGAGGTTGAGCAGCCAGGCGCGTGGCTCGCCGGTGAGGGCCATGGGGAACCAGTTAGCCATGACCTTGTCGTCGCCCCCGGCCTTGAGGACAGCGTCCTCGTACGCCAGTAGGAACGGCGACGGGTCCGCCGCGCCGTCGTAGCGCGGCGGCATCTCCGGCCTGAACTTGGGTGGCCATTGCACCCATCGTAGGGCGGGGGCCAGGGCTCGGAGCCCCCTGGCCCCGTCGTCAACACCGGCCGCTGGAGCAGATGGCGGGGCATGATACGCCTCCAACGTATCTATAATTTTTGATTGCTCCATGCTATATTATGTACTGTTTTGGACATTATTGGGCTTTATTATCCACTTTTATATTATTTTTGGGACTAACCTATTAACAGGAGGCCCAGCCCAGAATTGCTGTTTTTGCCTATTTCAGAGTTTCGCAGAAAAGGAATATCAAACGGAGTCCAAACGGAATGTAACCTTCGGGAACGTGATTTTTAGGAAGAATATGATCCAGGAGACTTGGACCCTACGTCAAGAAACAAAAGAGGAGGCCACGAGGTAGGGGGCGCGCCCACCCCCCAGGGCGCGCCCTCCACCCTCGTGGGCCCCCTGTTGCTCCACTGACGTACTCCTTCCTCCTATATATACCTACGTACCCCCAAACGATCAGATACGGAGCCAAAAACCTAATTCCACCGCCGCAACCTTCTGTACCCACGAGATCCCATCTTGGGGCCTGTTCAGGAGCTCCGCCGGAGGGGGCATCCATCACGGAGGGCTTCTACATCAACACCATAGCCTCTCCGATGAAGTGTGAGTAGTTTACCTTAGACCTTCAGGTCCATAGTTAGTAGCTAGATGGCTTCTTCTCTCTTTTTGGATCTCAATACAATGTTCTCCCCCTCTCTCGTGGAGATCTATTCGATGTAATCTTCTTTTTGCGGTGTGTTTGTTGAGACCGATGAATTGTGGGTTTATGATCAAGATTATCTATGAACAATATTTGAATCTTCTCTGAATTCTTTTATGTATGATTGGTTATCTTTACAAGTCTCTTCGAATTATCAGTTTGGTTTGGCCTACTAGATTGATCTTTCTTGCAATGGGAGAAGCGCTTAGCTTTGGGTTCAATCTTGCGGTGTCCTTTCCCAGTGACAGTAGGGGCAGCAAGGCACGTATTGTATTGTTGCCATCGAGGATAACAAGATGAGTTTTTTTATCATATTGCATGAATTTATCCGTCTACATCATGTCATCTTGCTTAAGGCGTTACTCTATTTTCAAGAACTTAATACTCTAGATGCATGCTGGATAGCGGTCGATGACTGGAGTAATAGTAGTAGATGCAGGCAGGAGTCGGTCTACTTGTCTCGGACGTGATGCCTATATACATGATCATACCTAGATATTCTCATAACTATGCTCAATTCTGTCAATTGCTCAACAGTAATTCGTTCACCCACCGTAAAATAGTTATGCTCTTGAGAGAAGCCACTAGTGAAACCTATGGCCCCCGGGTCTATCTTCATCATATTAATCTTCCAACACTTAGTTATTTCCTTTGCTTTTATTTTACTTTGCATCTTTATTATCCTATCATATCTATCAGATCTCACTCTCGTAAGTGACCGTGAAGGGGTTGACAACCCCTTATCGCGTTGGTTGCGAGGAGTTATTTGTTTTGTGTAGGTACGAGGGACTCGCGCATAGCCTCCTACTGGATTGATACCCTGGTTCTCAAAAACTGAGGGAAATACTTACGCTACTTTGTTGCATCACCCTTTCCTCTTCAAGGAAAAACCAACGCAGTGCTCAAGAGGTAGCAAGAAGATTTATGGCACCGTTGCCGGGGAGTTTACGCAAAAGTCAACATACCAAGTACCCATCACAAATCCCTTATCTCCCACATTACATTATTTTCCATTTGCCTCTCGTTTTCCTCTCCCCCACTTCACCCTTGCCGTTTTATTCACCCTCTCTTTTCCGTTTGCCTCTTTTTCGCTTGCTTTTTGTTTGCTCGTGTGTTGGATTGCTTGTTTGTCACGATGGCTGAAGATAATACCAAATTGTGTGACTTTACCAATACCAACAATAATGATTTCCTTAGCACTCCGATTGCTCCTCTTACCGATACTGAATCTTGTGAAATCAATGCTGCTTTGTTGAATCTTGTCATGAACGATCAATTCGTCGGCCTTCCTAGTGAAGATTCCGCTACTCATCTAAATAGCTTCGTTGATTTGTGTGATATGCAAAAGAAGAAAGATATTGATAATGATATTGTTAAATTGAAGCTATTTCCTTTTTCGCTTAGAGATCATGCTAAAGCTTGGTTTTCGTCTTTGCCTAAAAATAGTATTGATTCTTGGAACAAGTGCAAAGATGCTTTTATCTCTTAAGTATTTTCCTCCCGCTAAGATCATCTCTCTTAGAAACGATCACTACAAAAAAAATACATTTCCGTGATGATACGTGTTTGTCACAGTAGGTCGCGTTTTTTGTCATGCATGTACATCCATGACGAATTTATGACAGAATCAAGATAGTCATACCTGTGCTGTCGTAGAAGTGTTCCATGACATTACAAAAATTATCATCACGGAAGTGTGCACTTCCATGACGATAAATCGCGCGTCACAGAAGTGCTTTCGTCAAGGGTGACCGACACGTGGCATCCACCGTAACGGAACGCCGTTAAGCTATCGGGTCGGGTTTTGGATCCGATAACCCGTTAACAGCCCCGACCAATGGGGATTTTCCACGTGTAAAATCATCATTGTCTGGAGGAAACACGTGTTGGCTCATCGTTGGGACAGATGTCATCCACTCATTGGACAGAAGGCGCCTATGATATGTCGACACGTGGCACGGCCCAACAGAGGCCCATTCATGTGAAAAGGCCGGCCCGTTTGACTTGGTCAAAAGGTGGCGGGCCGGCCCATGGAAAGCCTGTTAACGGCCTGTTCGCATATAGCCCATTTACAGCCCGCTAACCCAAGGCCCGTTACGCCCTATCCGAATTAGGCCCAGTAGCGTCATCTGGGCCATCCAATATGATTCCAGCCCATTTTCACTTCTGGCCCATGTATGGCCCATGACGTCTTTCGGCCCATATGAGGCCCTATGTAACTCTTGGCCTATTAACGGCCCGTGGTGAAACTGGCCCGTAATGAACATTGTATCACTTTACACCCATTAACGGCCCGTGGTGAAACTGGCCCGTAATGAACAGTGTATCACTTTATACCCATTAACGACCCGTTATTCCGTTGGGCCGTTTCCAGCCCATGTTATCTTTTGGCCTTCTCATTTCCAGCATTCGTTTACTTACGGCCCGTTACTGTCATTTTTTGCTTGTGGGCCAAATTCAGCCCGTGGTTACAGTCGGCCCGTTTGTGGTCCGTTAATACGTTGGGCCGTTTTCATAGCGTCATCAAATACGGCCTATTAACGATGGCCTATTATGGTCGGCCCATGAACGGACGATTCCAACTCTAGCCCGTTTACGGCCATAATGCGGCCTGTTATTGGCCCATGTTTGGCCAATCGATCATACGACCCGTATAAGGCCCATTGATGATACGACCCGTAGAATGCCCATTGTTTCTACGGCCCGTAGAAGGCCCATTGTTTCTACGGCCCGTAGAAGGCCTACTGTTTCTACGGCCCGTAGAAGGCCCACTGTTTCTACGGCCCGTAGGAGGCCCAGTGTCACTACAGTAAATATTAGCCCATGGTTATTGTGGCCTAGTTTTAAAAAATAGGTTATTGCAGCCACTAGCAAACCACGGAAAAAGAACTGCACTGAGTAGAAGCAAACTAATAAACAAGACAACAAGGAAATAAATAAGCAAGCAACTTATGCTAGGCTATCACGGCTATTGCACATATTACATCCACTGGGCATCAAAGTTCGCCACCAGTGCAAATATAGGGAACAAAGCAGCATATAAACGCCGCAGCAAAACAAGTCCAGAACTGAAACCACTTCAGAAGAGTTCAAGAAACAATATCCTGGGTACCCATAATGCTGGCAAGATGCTTAGCAAGCTTATTAACTTTCTCTTGTTTGGCGCTTAAATCCTCCAGCTCTTGCTGTTGCACAAGAAAGTACGCATCTGAATTCTGCAGGGACTTCCTCAGTCCTTCGGCTTCTTGCCACAGCATAGCTGACTGATGCCTTTCAGCTTGTAGCTGAGACTGAAGAAGCCAAAGTGATTCAGGCAGCGAGTTCAAAGAGCTTGTGCCAGCGGTACTGGCCAGTAACTCGAACACTACATCAACGCATGACTGTGGGGTTTTCTCACTGTCTACAAGATCGTTTTTATCACCTTTCTTGGAGACCAACATTGTTGTCTCACTATCTTGAACCTTATCTGCATTACTTTCTCTACCATTGCATAGTGGGGTGCTCTTCTCCAATATTCTGTTTGCAGACTACAAGAGAAACAAGCAGACACATCTCAGGTTTAGCTTGTAGTATACGAAACTCATTTTGGTAAACCGGTTCAGTAGTAAGGTGGACATGATAACAGCATGAAACAAACATATATCTATGTACTATGGTCACTGTATTGTCCATATCATTCTAGTTTATGTTCCCTAATCAAGATAGAGACACAGTTCAACTCATATATTTTTAAGACACAACAGCATATATAGAATATAAGTGTGAGAAACTACACAGCATTGGCAGCACTTGTAATGTGCATCACATGAGAACATAACTGTTTATACAACTTAAACTGAAATCAACATAGAGCAATAAGTTAGAACAACAATCCAGTTAAAGAAATAGGTTTAAAACATACCTGTTGCGCCATTGGAGTTTCAATTGGATCCTTCAAATTCGAAAGTAGTTGGTATGAGTAAATACAATGATGCAACAACAAAGGAGTATGGACCATAGCTACGGAATCTGACCTGAGAACAGTTGCTCTTCTGCTTTAAATGTGGAGTTTGGGTTAGCTGTGGTGGTCTTCGTGCTTTGGGCACTGCAGTAGCTTTACAAACTGCTCGTGTGGGGGGTACTCTGTGGTGGACATGGTGCTTTGTCAACTATAAGTGGGTTACTATCCGCTCGGGTTGCGGTTAGATGGGTTGTAGCCGGTTCTCTGCCCAACGGTGTAAGTGTGCAATCTGGAAGAGTCTCGATTATGTGTGGTGGGGCTAGTTTGTGGGCCAGTACAACCATGGTTCTATCTGCATCAACGGGTAGCACTGTCTTTTGTGAAGAACGGGTTTTTGCTCCCTTAGATACTGCCATCACCCCCTCCAATTCAAATGGCTGATAAACAAGAAAAGAAATTGAACGTACAGACATTGTATGATAGACAGATGTGGTAATTCACATATATGTTGTCTAACCAAACAGGACAGCATAACACAATTTCACATATATGATGCCTAACTAAACAGGATAGCATGACACAGTTTCAGATATATGATGGATAACTTAATAGGATATAATGGCATAATTCAACATATGATGAGTACCTAAACAGGATGACATGACAAAACTATATCATGTCTTTCTAAAATAGGTTGGGATGAAATAATTCACATACATGTTGTCTAAGTATACATGATGGCATGATATAATTGACATAATTGATTCATATACTAAGCAGCTGGCACTCGCATGTATGATCTCTAAACTAAGCAGATAGAATTCAATATTGTGCATATGATGTCTAAACTAAGCAATGCAAGACACCATATGCATCATATGAGAAATATAAACATTGCAACTTAGAGCATACACCTCAGGTGGGATATAGGACTGGTCATCTGTCTCTGAATCCTCCTCTGAGGAGCTCCCTGTAACCATCGAGATATATGCTTCAACAGGTACCATTGCCTGCTCTGAAGACCTTGTTTTCACTCTAGATTTTTCCGTAACCGGCTCAAATGGCTGATACACATGAAGAGTAGTTCAATATACACACATTGTCGATAAATGGAATACGTAATGAAAAAAAGATGGCATGAGATAATTCACATATATGATGCCTGGCTCCATGGCGGTGCATAATTCACATATATGATAACTAGATGAAAAACATGGCATTGCATAATTCACATATCTGATATAGAAAGCAAACAGGAGGCATTCACACAAAGCATGTCTAATCTAAGTAGATGGCATGGCAATGCAAGACACCATATGCATGATATGAGCAATATAACCCAGCCAAGTTAGAGCATGCACCTCGGGGGGGGGGGAATATGACTGGTCATCTCTCTCTGAATCCTCCTCTGAGGAGCTATCTGTAACCAGCAAGAAATCTGCATCGACAGGTAGCACTGACTGCTTAGAAGACCTTGTTTTCACTCCAGATTTTCCCATGACCGACTCAAATGGCTGATGCACAGGAAGAGTAGATGAATGTATAAACATTGTTGACAAATGGAATACATTATGGAAAAAAATATGGCACAATACAATTCACATATACGATGACTGGCTAAACAGGATGTCATTGCATGATTCACGTATATGATGCCTGGCTAAAGAAGATGGCATTGCATAATTCCCATATACTTCCTCCGTTCCTAAATATTTGTCTTTTTAGAGATTTCAAATGGACTACCACATACGGATGTATATAGACATATTTTATAGTGTAGATTCACTCATTTTGTTCCATATGTAGTCACTTGTTGAAATCTCTAAAAAGGCAAATATTTAGGAATGGTGGGAGTATGATATAGAAACCAAACAGGTGGCATTCACACAAAGCAAATCTAAACTAAGCTGATGACATATAAGATGTATAATGTAAGAAATGCAAGGCGCCATATGCATGATATGACCAACATCAGCATGCCAGGTTAGAGCAAACACCTCAGGTGGTAAACAAGCGTGGTCGGCTCCTTCTGAATCTCCATCTGAACAGTTTTCTTCCTCTGGAATACAAGCTGGAAATGCAGGAGGGGGGGGGGCACTTCGCCCACCATGGAGCAGCGTCTGCATGACATTATATTCGCACGCAACGGTCTTCTCTTTTTCTCTACATGTTCAGTACGATTGTGTACAATATCTGACATGCATAATAATAAAAAATAGTTAGATTTTGTAAGGCCTAAGGGGTGCATGCAAAAATCAAGACTGATGGTAGCAAACGAGTGGATGGATCCAAAACTAATGATAGCAGGTAGATTATAGCTTCAGTTTAAAAAGATAGACAATGGATCATCTATTGTTTTTTGCCCACCCAACATGAACCACATAGAAGACCCTAGATGAACCAGATAGTAGACAGATACTATTCGTTCCTGGCTCGATATGAGACCCATGGGCAATTCAAAACTCAAGATTGAACGATAAAGTAGCAGGTAATAATAACCGATGTATAACGTAAGCAAACACGAAAGACTGCGACCTCTCTTCTGGAACTGTGTAGTCCTCAGGTTCATCTGCTCAGTCGATGATGGTAATGCAGTTGGCGTGGCTGCCGGCAACGGGGAAGATGATCTAAGGCGGCGAAAGGAAGTCTGCAGGGGGGATCTCTGCTGCAGTGAACGCTTCTGTCGATGGTGCACCTCAGCTGGGGTGGATGACGGCACGACAGGAGCAGGACATAACACACAGAGTTTTCTTTGACGAAAAATGAAGTAAATCTGTAAGGGCTCCTTAGAATTGGAGGATTCTATAAACGCAGGGACAGGAAAAACACAGGAATAGGATAGGAATGCACATGCAAAACAAAGCATTTGGAAACATAGGATTTCAGTCAACCTGGGTGTTTGGCTCACATGAATTGGAAGAACAGAGGAATGGAGAAACAAAGTGATGCGACGAGTGTACAACCTCTTTGGCATAGCCTTGTGCACCTCAGCATCATTGGGTTGGACGTGGAGGATGGTGATGATGCTGGTGTGACTGTCGGAGGCGGGGAAGAAGATCCGAGGCCTCTGGAAACGGCGCCGAGGGTACTGCTCCGCTGTGATGGACGGTTCCGTCGTTGGAGCAGCTCCGCTAAGGTGTACGGCGACGAGGCTGAAGCATGACAAGACAGACAACGTTAATCTGAAGTGGGACCCTAATATCAACTGCAATAGATGATGTAAAATACATCACCAAAAAGTGCTAGATGTAAAACGCATCAGGCGCGCCACGGCTGCTCCGACAGATGCTGTAAGTACTGTTCACTCTGAACTTGACTGAAGAAAATGAACTTCACAGTCGAAACTGATTGAACTAGTAACAGAGCATTGCAATAGATGTTTAGGGCGTTCGAGCACTAGTAGCAGAGAAGCAGTGATCTAAATCAGCAGACGCTCGAGCAGGGAACGCACTAGCAGAGGGCAAGTCGTGTAGTAGCACCGCGAGCGAGTGCTAAAGCAGTAACTCCTGTAGCTGCCGGAGGTCGTGCAGCAGCAACAGCGCAAGCGAGAGAAAGAGCAGAGCAGCAGCACGAACGAAAGCAGGAGCAGTGCAGCAACGCGACCGACAGCAAGAATAGAGCCGCAGTGCGAGCGAGAGCCGGAGCAGCTGCAGCTAGTGACGTTGTGGAAGTCGCCGCTGAGGAAGCAACGACATGGGGGAGAGACGCCATGGATGATGTGGCCGGCGACGGCGCCGTCGATGGAGACACGCCATGTCTGCTCGGTATCGAGCACCGGCAGCCCCGTGAGATCAAATAAAAGATAAAATGCAGCGATGAGTGCAGAGCCTCCTTGGTGGCGCCGAGTTGGCCTCGGCTTCATCGGAGGAATTGGTGAGGGTGCTGCGGTTCCGGTGGGGCAGGTCAAGACGGCGCTGTGGGGATTGAGGTGGCGCGATAGACGAGGCGAACGTCGGGGCAGCTCCTTGGAGGTGGAGGACGGGGCGGCTGATCTGGTGGGACGACGAGATCAAAAACGGATCCTCATCCGGTGCAGTGGATGATGGACGGCGAGCTGTTGCGGTGGACGACGTAGTCGGGGAAGAGTCTCCGGTTGGGCGGCGGTCGGGAGGCCGACGGAGGAGCATGGGGTTTCGCGGGTTTTGGCGGCCTCGGTGTACGAATGGGGGGCGAAGGGGGAGGGGGAGCCAAGCTTGGGGACGCGCTTGTCCGAAATGTAGGGTAAGTTACCAGCGTACCCCCACCGGTTTTGACACCGCGACGTGGAGCTTCATTTCCGGCTGAGGGGTAGAAGGGGGATTTCGCGTGTCTGGGCTGTGGGAGAGATTTCGGATGAGGAGGGAGTTCTCGCGCGCTTCCAAATTTCGGGATAACAAGGCGCGGCGCAGGTTGAAGAAGCGGGAGTTTCAAAGCAGGAGAGACAAAAGATACTCGATCTTGAAAATTTCGGGATAACAAGGTGCGGATTCCTTGTTCGGCAGAACAAACTTAACGTGTAAAAAGAAACAATTCATACAAGACACAAGAGAGTCATGTCCCCTTTTACTATATTGCTATAGATGCCATTGAAAAAACTACAAGAAAAATGTAAAAAAAATCAGGAGAACAAGATTACCCTGCACAGTACCAAATCGATTCGCACTTCCCTCAACAACAACAAAAAACAAATCAATTCCCACCAAAGAAAGAGTAATGTCCCTTTTTATATGATTACAGATGCCATGATCTCGAATTTCAATTTACTAATCCACGTTATGTTGAATTCGAATATATCGTTAGGTGACCTTGCGGTTTATAATTGATGTAGTCGTACATTTTGATCTTCCATCATATATGAACATTTTACTCCACCATGTGAACATATATATTGTCGTCTACCATATGGACTAAATTTGAATCAATTTTCCTTATTTGAATACGATTGTTGTCAAGTTATACAATAATTTAAGTATTATTGAAACCGTGGGCGTTCTACTTACTAGTACCATTTACGTGCCGCCACACGTCCCCATTTTTTATTAGCTAGGAGGCGTCGTGCAGGGTAGCTATTTGAGTATGAGAGGCGTGCGATCAGACCCCTGCGCGTGCTTATCGGGAGGAGAGCCCTTTGACCTCCATCTGCCGTCCACCTCTCTCCCAAGGTCTCCATTAATGGCGCTCGAGCCTCTGTTTAATGGTGTGGCTATGTCTCACTCGACTGAGATTTAAGAGAGAAAAAAGAAAATCTGAAAGCACGGATCTTGATGTAAGATCCGACGGACCTATATAGCATCTACTGCGACTTATAGCAAGACTGATGAATGTATAAGGATGATTAATTTTTTTTTTGATCAAATAAGGGCTTGCCCCTTCCGATTTTCATTACTGAAAACCACCACAATTCACAAGAAGTTCAGCACAACTCCAGCCTAACACGAA
Source organism: Triticum aestivum (assembly GCF_018294505.1). Classification (NCBI taxonomy): domain Eukaryota; kingdom Viridiplantae; phylum Streptophyta; class Magnoliopsida; order Poales; family Poaceae; genus Triticum; species Triticum aestivum. The sequence continues at coordinate 496,456,364 of NC_057802.1, read as the reverse complement.
GGACTAAAAGCTACCAGATTGAAATCACAACATCCCAAGAGGCCAACAAAGGCCAAACATCCGCGCTAGAACCCAACATTTCACAACCGACGACACAATCCACATCCTAAACCGATTATTACATCAAAAGAAACCAGGAAACTGAAGGAAGCCCAGCAGCAACTAGAAGAACAGCAGCGCCAGGGTCGCCACAACAAGAGTTTTCTTCATTCTAGCCTCGCAACATTGATCTTCCACAGAAAGATAAGGACGATTAATTGTCTTACATAATTAGAAAGATAATTAAAAAAGCCACATGCGGCTACGCCCGAAATACACAAGGGCAAAAGAAGAAGGAAGACAAGGATCTGACTCGCTGATCTCTACTTTCTTAATGCGTTGCTGCAGGCCGCGGGAACTAGTCTCCGCGGCGAGGAGCTCTTTCATGTCCTCAAGACGCTGCGTGAGAACATCCACGGATTCCTCCACCAGCCTTTGGCGCTCGTTGCGGAACATGTCATTCTCGTCCATAAGTTTCTTGACGATGACGCCGGTCCTCTTCAACAAGGCACTGGTCTCCTCCTGCTGGTCTGCACTTCGGACGATCTTCTCCCAAAGCAGGTCGTGCTCGGCCCGGAGCCTCTCATTGCCCTCCCTTAGTTGCCGGATGACGCCGGTAGCCTGTTCAAATGAGGCTTTCATGTCGTCCTGCAACCTCGCCCAGCCGGAGATCTGATCCATCTGGCTATGGACGATCTCATGCATGCGCCTGTAACAGTCATCGCCTGCCCGCGAGAAATTTTCCCAGGCTTCCGCGGCGCGGCGGGACATCTCTGCTGCATTCGTGGCGCGGCGGGACATCTCTGCTGCTTCCGCGGCGCGGCCGGACCAGTCAGCTGCATCGACGGCGCGGCGGGACCTCCGTGCTGCTTCAGCGGTGCGGCGGGACCTCTGTGTTGCTACTTCCGCGCGGCGGGACATGTCGGCTGCTCTCGCAGCGAGGCGGGACATCTCTCGTGCTTCCGCTTCCATGCTCGCCTCTCCCTGGTGGCAATCTCTCGACCCAGAACTCACGCTGGCCATGGCAGACGCAAGGGAAGGATGCTGAATGACTTGTTTGTTTTTGTGGATGAGGAGTTCAGGAGGAATGTGCAGTCATCTTGGCATACTAGTATTTATAACCGAGTATTAATACGCTCCTAAGTGGGAAACCGTTTAGGTTGTGATCGTTGTGAACAGGTTTGCAATTCAATATATCGTGGTACTAATACGCTCCTAAGTGGGAAACCGTTTAGGTTGTGATCGGTGTGAACAGGTTTGCAATGCAATATATCATGGAGTAATTTGGAATGTGACGAGACGCAAGCTCAAAATTTATTGACGGTTCTAGTTTCGAAGTGCGGCACTATTCCCGGATGGAGTACTTCTTTTTCTAATCCCTCCTTTCCGGTTTTATAGGGCTTATCTCAAAATTTTAGTTTTTCCATTTTATAAGGCTCAATTTGGTTGTTCCCCAACACATGTTCAGATTCCAAGGTGCATTAAATCATTGCATGCAAGTATTAAGAGAAAATTAACCAATGCATGTACTTTATGCATGCATGCATTGATAAACATAATTTTTTGAGAAAAACAAGAGCATTAATTAGGTGCTTTTGCAAACTACTTAAAATATTCCACCACTCACCATCTTGGTTGGTGAGATTTTTGAATTAAGCCCTATAAACCGGAAAGGAGGGAGTACTGCTGTGTACGTGCAATAACTGACACCGTCGTATACATATCTTACTGTTAATGGGGCGTTCGACAGGAATAGCCGCGTGGCGAGCTCTAGGCTAGTCTTTTTTTCAGACGCATTAAACCTATCTCTCGGGACTTCTCACACGCACCATCGTGCCACCCACAAAAACTTGTACTCTGAGTTTAGTAGTATGTTGTACAGGAAGAGAAGAGGTGCACGCACGCACTCGTCCTCTCAGACACGCGTCTATTTTTTCTCGAAAAGGAGGATGATGACCCCCGGCCTCTGCATCTGGGAGTCACACACGCATCTGTAGCTACGAATTGTAGTGTTCTCAACCATCCGATTGGCTCTATCATGGATGTACCTATATACTAAAACATGTCTAGATACATCTATATTTTGACAAATGGAAGGCATGTATTGTGGAACGGAGGGAATGCTTGTCATCAAAATGGATAAAAAGGGACGTATCTAGAACTAAAATACGTCTACATACATCTCCTTTTATCCATTTTGATGACAAGTAGTACTTCTTACCCAAAGGAACTTTATATCCAACAGACACAAAATATCCGTTCGACTGTTGGAAATTACTGATCTGATGTCGAAGTAATTGCTGCATCGCCACCAAAACCCACCATTTCTTAAGCTAAAGTAGACCAAGGTAATCCCTCTATTAGCATATTACTAAGATAAATAGAAGGCACTGTAGAAACATTCATGACGTGAGCTTGTCAATCTGAATGTGGAGGGACACAAGCTTAGCCCCGGCCAGCAGCTTGGGCGGAACTGTCAAGAAGGTTAGCTCCTGCACGTCGACGTCGCCGGGATCCTTGCTGCTTGTCACCTCCATTTCCACCTTGACGGCGTCGGTCGTGCCTTTGGGCTCCCCCGACGGGCCGTTCACCCACAGCTTGGCCACGTAGTGCGGCAGTGGGGACGCCCCCGCTCTGATGCAGACGACCGACACGGCGATAGGCCCGCCGATGTCGAGCACGCCGCCGACCAAGAAAAACGAGCGGCGGTCCTCCTCCGCGAACAGCAAGAGCCGTGGCTCTGACAGTGGCACTTGCAGCTGGAGCACCTTGCCGTACTGGATCCTGTGCACGGGCATGGGACGTGCGGTGCTCATGTGGTGGTAGAGCGCCGGCGGCGGGCCTTCGTATCCGCAGACGGGCACGGGGCATTTGCAGGGTGCGAGCGGACACATGCTCTGGTGATCGGCGAGCTTGTGGTAAGTGACGTAGAGCCCACAACCTTCGTGCGGGCACTCCACCCTCACCGACGAAAGGACGGAGTCCACCGCTGTGTTCCGCATGTCAAAGCCACCGCCGCGCTCGCACTTCTGGCACTGCCGCTGGTTCCCGGGGCGCTCGACGCGGCAGTCTGCGCAGGCCAGGTGCCCTCCCTGGCACTACAGAAATCAATCGAACAACACATCAATCAAGAAACCTGCACCTTGCTCAATCAGCCAAACGAACGAGGTGTATTCGAACCTCATACACTGAAGGCATCAAGGGTGGGAGGCACAAGGGGCAGTGGAGCACGGTGAGGTCCATCGAGACCTTAGAGAGCTCCATCGTCGGGTCCTGTTCGGTCTGCATGATCTCGCCCTCCTCGTGCACAACCATCTCTCGACTTAGGCCGGGGTATTGCAAAGCTTTACCGTCACATATTTTATACTACTTCAAGGTGCATTAAATCAACACATGCAAGTATCAAAAGGAGAGTCACGGCATAAATGCATGCGTTGTAATTAATGCATCGGTAAACGCAAATTATTGAAATATATCGAGTGCAGTGCTTTGATGTGTCGCGTCAACTCGTACATCAATGAGAAAGTTTGATTATCCTCTCCCTCGCGGACTTAACTGCACCTGCCTTTGGCTGTATGACAGGTTGGCCACATACCTGTCGGGCCCACCTGTCATACACGCAAAGGCAGGAGCGTCCCTCCCTCGCCCATGAGCGTGGTGGCTGGCAAGACTAGGAGAAGCTTTCGCTACACGCTCTCCCTCCCGCACGCGGTGGACATGCAGCAGTTCAATCGGTGTCAGATGGCCAGAAGCGTACTGTAGTACTCCTCTAGTGCAGTAGTACTCCATCATTGTTCGACTTCCCGAAGAGGCGAAGAGCCAAGCGCAGCCCGGACGCTCGTGTGGCAGTTTCATGTGTAGAGTAGTCTAGGATAGCGTGTACCGTGCCTGTAAGCTTAAAATCATTGGGGTCAGCTCCATGCTATGTGGCCGTCTCGAAGTTTTTTTTAAATTTAAAATAGTCTTCTGGCCCTACCTGACACCCTGGTGATTGTAGTTTGCACGCTCATCTGGTCAAGACAGGAATATATATTTTAATTTTTTTTCAAAAAGGGGGGACTCCCGGCCTCTGCATCAGAACGATGCATACGGCCACATATATTTTAATTTGTGGTGGGTAAATGTTAGAGGTTGCAGCAAATATATTGTACACTGCGGATCTTTCAGCCAAGTTTAGAGGCAAGCATGTGGGGCCAGTGCTATGATGTGTCGCGTCAACTCGTACAACGAGGAGAAGCTTGATTTTACTACACGCCTTCTCCCTCACCCATGCGCGCGGTTGCTCGCAAATGAGGACAGGCTTTTGCTTAGTAGTACTTCTACAACAAGCTATCCGTCCCGCTCGCGGTGGACGGACATGCAGCAGTGGATTCGACATTGTAGAAACAATAGTAGTAACATCATTGTTCGTCTTCTCGAAGAGGCGAAGAGCCAAGCGCAAACCGAACGTTGCAGTTGCGAACATTGGAGCACGCATATAGCCAGGCTCTTGCATGAGACAAAATTGCTATGTGAGCCCACTATTGTACTAGTACGTACAACTACTTGCTAGTATAGCCCTGTAAACCAAAAAGGAGTATTTGCCCTTCTAGAGATTTCAACAAGTGACTAGACTACACCGAGACGGAGTACATATGGAGCAAAATTAGTGAACTGCACCGTAAATAAATACGTACTAGTTCTATCGTTTTCCTCTCCGAGGTGCACAATATTGAGTATACGGACTAGTCTCTTTTTGACACGCATTTACATTTTTTTTACACAGTACAGACGCAAGCGCTCATATACACGCGCATACACTCACCCCTATGAACGCACACACGCACGGCACTATCATCTTGAAATTTACGAAGTCACCATAGGCACCTCGTCATCGACGGGTCCATAGGTGCTTGAATGCCAAGGAGGGAGAGGGTAGCGGTTCCCGAGACGTTGAACGGTCAATGATGCATCCTCAATTACATGCAGAGGGAATTAATTGGAGAAGCAGAATAGAGCCAACACGATGTGAATGCAACATAGTTTGGACTCTCATATAATAAAGGCGCTCACCACTCCAATCCATCTACTCCCAAATCTCTGCGCAACACTGCTCACTCCAATCCGAGACCAAGTGACCAGAAGCCACAAGCACCTATGGAGGCGATGGACGCGAGCGGCAGTCGGCTGTGCCAAATCATCCAAGGCGCCGGCCTGCGGACCCGCACCGTGCAGCGTTTCCATACGGTGCTGGCGACCGCAGGCATCGTAGCCCTCGCCGACGCCGGCTTCGCCTCTCGCATGGACGACATGATGGTCAAGTCCATCCGCAAGTTCACCGCCGTCAAGAAGCGCGCGGACGACCTTGCCGTACTGCTCCAGCCCGCGCGCCCAGGCTCCTCATTGCCTGCCACCCTCATCGGCCTCCATGGTGACGAACTCTTTCAACCCCTGGTGGCCCTGCAGGTGCTGGAGGTCGCGACGAAGAATGTGCACCTCGAGGCCGCGCTCGCCGCGCAGCGCCTCGCCATGCAAGAAACCGTCGACCTGCGCATCCACGTCTATGAGGAAATCGTCTACATAGGCCACTACAAGGCAAGCGAGGACAGAAAGGCGTTGGCCTTCTTCCAGCGGCTGGAATCTTTGGACGGCATTGTTCAGAAGCACGTCGACCTGGCCACGAAAGCCGCTACTACTTAGGCGCTGTTCGGTGGGCCGGCGCCCTGAGTCGAGGAGGTGGACGTCGTCGATGGATGCATCTCTTCTTGCCTCCTGTAACCAGCACTGCATCGCCTCGTGGCCTTAATGTTTTATTAGTATAGTACTCCCTCCGTTCCCAAATATAAGACTTTCTAAAGATTCCAGCAAGTGACTACTACATACGGAGCAAAATGAGTGAATCTACACTCTAAACTATGTCTACATACATATGTATGCTGTATTCCATTTGAAATAGTATCTAAAAAGGCTTATATTTATGAACGGAGGGAGTATATGGCATTTTTATTCCAGTCGTAACGTTTTCACTGTGAGGTGGGGCCGCAGTTGAGCAAACCCACCCCGCCACCGGGCGTCGGCCGAGTTTAGAATTACTAGAAGAGAGAAACGAGGGAGGAGAGCTAGCTGTAGCATGGACGCTGTTGTCAGATGGGACTCGTGTTTATAGAATAGGAGTACTGAGCACTCGTGCCTCTTTTTTTTTGAGGGAAAAATTAGTCGTATGTCTAGTACCACTAGTTGGGTGCGTGCGACCTATAGCTGTCATCACTTTAGGTCTCCTTTTCGAACCGCGGCTACGCTTCACAGTACATATTATTTCACGCATTTATCCTCCTATATGTACTCCTAGGCTATATCCACGTGCTCCCATTCGCCGACATGTGGGACATAGAGCATCTGGGTTGTAGTGCATGCACGACTCGGAGCATATGCCGGGGTACTTTACATTTCAGACCTCACGAATTACATGCAAACCCGCCACAGAAGAATAAATAAATGAATGAATTACTACATGAAACCGGATTATTTTCGTGGAAACCGGAGCACGTTCATTAAATATTGGACATAACACGTTTATAAAAAATGACCGGACCAAAACCAGTCTAAGGGTCTCTTTGATTTTTCCCGCAAAAAAAGGGCCTCTTTGATTCGCAGGATACTGAAAACACAGGAATGGGGAAAGTATGATGGCGATGAACCGAGAAGAGGAGAACTCTAACTAAGTTAGAGGTTAGAGTTAGATTCTAACCCTGAACTAACTCTAAACCAAAGAGGTGTATGGATGGCAGGGTTAGATTGACAATAAATGCTCTATCTCAATCATTTGACTACTTTGGACCCTATTTCCTGCCCGATTTGGAGGGTGCTTGGATACGTCTTAGTTCCATGACTAAAAGTAGTGGGACTAAAACTTGCTAGCCTCACCCATGCTTGGATCCAAATACTAAAGAGACTAAAATCAAGTTAATGAGCATTTATTATCCTCCAAACCCTCCAATCCAGAACTCGCCTGTGTTAAAGGAGAGGAGTTAAATGAGGAGAGAGAGGACTAATCCACATTTTAGTAGGGGTACCCCTGACTAAATTTTTTAGTCTCAAGACTAGTTTTAGCCCCTCTTTAGTCAGGGGTGCTTGGAACTTTAGCCTCTTAAAGAGACTATTTTTAGTTAGACTAAAATAAGTCCCTTGGATCCAAGCACCCTCTTGGTGTGGCCGGCTCTTCTGTGGCCTCCTCCCGCTCACAATTGACATAAACGAACCATCTATACAAATCAAGCATGCAAAACATGATAATTTTTACTTTGTCCATACAAATGAGATATGCCACTTAAACATACAAGTCGTCAATCAAGCTTCACAAAATAAAAAAACACTTCATGAAACAAAGAATGAGCTAACTCATCACGGAAGTCATTCACGATAGGGAGGGAGCCCGGAGCCCCTCACGCACCAAGGGAGGAGCTCGCCATCGTCGTTCTGGAGGAAGGCTCTGTAGAGCCCAAGCCCCGGGAATCCCTCCGACGCCGGCCCTTGCGAGTTGAGGTCGACACCGGCATGGGTAGCAGGGCCGCTTGCCACCGACTGGGAACTTAATCTTTGGGCCTCTAGAAATAATGCAAGCCTGTAACTAAAATACCTAGAAAGGTGAACTGAATCTTTGGGCCTCTAGAAATAATGCAAGCCTGAAACTGAAATACCTAGAAAGGTGAACTGAATCTTTGGGCCTCTAGAAATAATGCAAGCCTGAAAGTGAAATACCTAGAAAGGTGAACTGAATCTTTGGGCCTCTAGAAATAATGCAAGCCTGAAACTGAAATACCTAGAAAGGTGAACTGAATCTTTGGGCCTCTAGAAATAATGCAAGCCTGAAATTGAAATACCTAGAAAGGTGACCTGAATCTTTGGGCCTCTAGAAAGATTTATTACCTCCTCAAGCAGCATCAAACAATTCCATGCGTGCACCACAAATCTATACCAAGTTTGATCAGGATCTACTTTACCAAATCAGAATTAGCGCTAGAGCAAGCAAGATCAATGATATGGCCGTGAGACAGAGAAGGAACGAACAAACTCACCCCTCTCGCGACCTCCCTGGTAGATGCGCCGCCGCCGCGCATGGCAGAGGGAGAAAAACGACTGGTGAAGGGGGAGCGGGGCGACCTTCGAAGGCCAGAGGGAGAGGGCAGCCGGAGTAGGGCGACGGAGGCCGGAAGGAGAGGGCGGCCGGAGGAGAGAGAGGGTGAGTGGCCCTATGGGGAACAGAGAGGAGTCGTGCGAGAGGGGGGGAGCAATTTGGTGCGGGCAGGGGATATTTTTTTAGTTCTCTTTTATTGGGCTCAAGGATAACTAAACCAATTAGAACCTCTCCACCGGGCTAGTTTTTTTAGCTGGGTTAGAGCAAACTAGCTCAAACTAACCCCTCTTGTTTCGATAATTTGAGGCTATTTCAACCCAAACTAGCTCTAACTCAGGGATCCAAACAAAGAGGAGTGTTACTGTACATGCTACATTGTGGACCGTAGCATATTGTTTTTATGGCCATATCACCACATTGTTTTCTACTGCTGGTTCACTGGGCTACCGTGGTTCGCACTGCTGGTTCACTGGGCTGCCGTGGTTCGCACTCCTCCGACCTGAGTAGTACTGTAGTATAGTACTAGTATATACCGCATCATTCTTTGCTCCTTCTTACTACTCCGACATGTGGGAGAGCCAACATCCGGGTCGACATGTCATGCACCAGATTAGAGCGCGGAACGGAAGGGGGGCATCACCCCGGTCGGAGCGCCAATAATTCATGACTATAGTGAGTGGTCATATCACAAGTCTTTCCAGCAGTAATGCACCGTCAAATCGCACAGCCCCACTCGCTCACCCTCCTCGCCTCTCTGTCAAACTGCCTACCCGAAAACTGCCGCGCGTACTGCCCGGGAAAAGCCCCGCCCTCAACTTTTAACTACGCGAAAATAGTTCGAGCTTGTTCGTTCTATATAAATACAGTACTTACTGTATGTTTATTCACCCGTGGGGTTGTTCAATGAATGGAGGGGCGGGGAGCACAAGTGAACAATACTGCAGTACTACTAGTAGTAAGTAGGAGTCGTACAGTAGTCACCTTAAATAGAGAGTTTCTTTTCTTTAATGCCACGTACACAAATTGAAACGCTTGTTGTGGAGAGAAAAAGATAATCACTCCCATATATATGGACGCAGGGGCCTGAGCGCTTGCTTTACTAGGGTTGCTCTCTTCATTCTCTCATCCTCTCCAGATATAAACAAGACAGCGGTAGCGACATTTTCTCTCTGCTCACCGCTGGTCACAGATCCGGCCGGATCCCTTCGGCCGGTGTGTGTAGAGGACTAAAAGGTGCATCGTTCACGCGGTCATCGCCGCCGAGGGAGGAAACCCACAGCTGCCGGAGGGGCCCGATCCTCTGCCCGTGCCGTTCTCTCCGACACAGCGCCGGCTCGGGAGGTCCTCCGACCCTTCTTCCTCCCTGCCGTATTGTCCGCAGATCCGACCTGCCGCCGCCGACATCCCGGCGACCCTCAGGTATAAGTTCTTCGAAAGCGGCCTTGCTCTACTGCCCCAGCTCCCCACGTGTCTGCATGTGCATCTTTTTCTACTCCCATCAGCTCTTCCAAAGCCACCTAAATTTTTAGTATTATTAGAGGTAAAGCTACTTCATGCATTCGAATCTAGGGCTTTGTTCAAACAACGAAGAAAGGGGGGAAAGTTGTAGCATGAATCTAGGACTTGATTCAAAGAGGAAATAATATGGTGAAAGTAGTAGAGACCGGATACCCAACCGGTCTCTTGGTTGAAAAGGGAAATAATGGGAAAACGCAGTACAAACTGGATAAGGAACAGATCTATTATTGGTTGAAAAAAGGATAGAAAGTGGCGGCTGGTGGACAAGTCAACAGAGTATGTCCAGGATTAGATTTGCTGCCATCACATAGTAAAAGGTCTCTAGGATTAGATTTGCTGCCCTCACATAGTAAAAGGTCTCCGGATTAGATTTGCTGCCCTCACATAGTAAAAGGTCTCAGGATTAGATTTGTTGCCCTCACATAGTAAAAGGTCTCCAGGATTAGATTTGCTGCCCTCACATAGTAAAAGGTCTCCAGGATTAGATTTGCTGCCCTCACATAGTAAAAGCTCTCCAGGATTAGATTTGCTGCCCTCACATAGTACAAGGTCTCCAAGATTAGGTTTGCTGCCCTCACATAGCATGAACAAACTCGGCATCACCACTTTATGCCTCCTTGTAGGTGCATTGTGCTGATGCGTCCACTGTCGCATGTCCTTACACCAACCTTTTGCTGTTGTTAATGTAAGGGCGCATGTAAAATGAAGCGATCACACTGTTACCTTAGGGACATCTATAACCAGTGTTATTGTTAATCTAATGCCTCCAGTGATAAGATGCAATTAAACTGTGTTACAAATGGCACTCCTGCTGTTTTCCCCAGTATGATAAGTAAGTTGCCCCTTTACGCTGCTGAGTGTCCTGGTGTCCCCACGGTCCCATGCCCTTAAACCAACTCTTTAGCTGCTGTCGATTTACTGTGTCTGGTAACCAAGCAATGCCACCATTAAAATAATCCCATATTTGAGGAATCTCATTGTTGATCGTAATGCTTCTCGTAACATGAAGCATTGGTGATGTTTTAAAATTTCTACTGTCCTTGCGTGATTGCCATGAACATAATTAAGATGCTTCTTTTCATTTTGTATATGTTTCGTATATTCTTATTGACCAGCAACTGTTTACTTTCTATCTTTTTGTGCAGATAGGGATATCCATTTCACCTTGTTGCTATTGTGACCTTTTGGTGAACTGCACAAAACACATTTTTTGGAATGAGTGTCTTGTGCAGTTCAACTAAAATGTCACGTGGGCAACATCTCTCAATTTTGGTGGAACTGCACAAAATGGTGATTGGAGTTTCCAAAATCTCCGTCAAGTTCTGCTAGTAATCTCGTGCAACATTTTATTAGCCTTTGCAAGATGGAGCCATCACTGTCACCACAATGGCACTTTATTTTAGTGGAACTGCACAAAAGGATAAGAAAATTATAGTTGCACCTTACATGAGCCGGACAGCCAACCTTAATGTTCCTCAATTTTAGTGCAACTACTAAAGAAGAACCTGCCAGTTCACAAGAGCAAGTACTTCTTGCTAGCTGAATGATGCAATCTTTGCTTCATTTCAGGTGAACTGCAGAAAAAGGCGCATGAATTGAATCATGGAACTCCAATCATACCTCATCCAAGTAGAGCTGGAGGTTGAGTTCAAGGAGGCTGCTATTAAAGCGAAATCATGCTCTCCTGTCTCCTTGTTTGTGCTGTGCAAACATGCTGTGCAAACAGGAATACTCAACTACAGATGTTGTGATGGTCAAGAGCATTCGCCAAGTTCTTCTATTGTATGACATGGCTAGCCAAGATGTTTAATCCCGATATTCACTTTATCAAAAGGCTCTAATGGGTTGGTTCTGAATCTTGCAAGCTGGGAATCAGTGAGATGTGTAGGCATCTTTGTTGTACTATTATTTGAATCTTATTTGTTGGTTCTGAATCTTGCAAGCTGGGAATCAATGAGATGTGTAGGCATCTTTGTTGTACTTTTTATTTGGATCTTATTTGTTGGTTCTGAATCTTGCAAGCTGGGAATCAATGAGATGTGTAGACATCTTTGTTGTACTTATTATTTGGATCTTATTTGTTGGTTCTAAATCTTGCAAGCTGGGAATCAATGAGATGTGTAGGCACCTTTGTTGTACTTATTATTTGGATCTTATTTGTTGGTTCTGAATCTTGCAAGCTGGGAAACACGGCATGATGATGCAGAGGACAACAACCATAACAAATAGTTCAAACTTGGTAGTATTATCTTTGTGAAAGTGCGACAAATGTGCTGATCGTGTGCGTCCTGAGAATAATAATTCTAATTGTTGTGCATGTTGATCCCGTGGCGCTGATAGAACGAGCGAATGCATTGCTTGTTTTAAGTATAAATTTCTATTAAAGCTAATTAAATTTAAGTAAAGTGACCACTAACTCCTGTTATTACAGTACCAATACAGACCCGCTCGTGAACCGACGTGTGGTCGAGGGTGCATCTTCTGCCGGGCGTGCAGTGGACGAGGGAGGGGTAGTAACTGTTGCCACCTGTACACACTCAGCTTACTATTGAATCCAGTTCCCCAAGAGCTGAAAAACGAACTGCTGCCGCCGCCTACACACTCGTTCACTCGAAGAGACTCCAATGGCGATCCGAGGGGTGAGCCTGCTGTATATGGACTTCAGCAAGGAGTTCCCCTTTGAGTTCGCCGTTCAGTCCTATGGCTGCACCAAGTTGAATGTGATGTAAACCAACGATACGGACTCGGTGAAGCTCTGCCTCACCTCAGTCCTATGGCTGCACCAGGTTCTGGAGCATTCGCCCGTTTCATCAACAGCGCCGACTGCACCTTCGCTACGGTGGAGAGAAGGAAGAACGCGACGATTCGGCCATCTGGTGCAACAAGCTTGTCGACATCCAGAAGAAATACAAGATCATCAGCAACGGGCAGGAGAAGGACTCCGTGGTTGACCTCGCTGAGACCATCATCGACCCCTGATACGCCAACATTAAAGAAGACGACCTAAACACATGAGAGGTACCTCTGAATCTAGCCTACATAACCTACGCATCCAAGGACGCATACGCATGCTACGACATGTACAAGCAGATCTTGGACATGAGGGCGTGTCTGCTTCCCGTAACCGACGAGTACACGGACAGCCGCAGCGTCATGATCAAGCGTGCCAGGAAGGTCTAGATGTTGTACTTTATCTGTTTATAAGCACCTTTATCATCTGAGTGTTTCGTGCATTATCCTATGTGTCGTAATTATCAGTTTTGTCCGAAATATTTCTTTTAAGAACCCATTAACCTGATTGCTTTTTTTAGTGGCTATTTGCTTATGTATGTAAACTAGTTCACTTGTCCGTAAAAAAAACTAGTTCACTCGGCTGCCGTGCTTTGAATCTCCTTCCTCCCAACATATTCCCCTCCTCAGGTGGACCCAGCAGGTCTCTGAATTTTCTCCCACTTTCTTTTTCGATGTAAACTGAGTTTTCTCCCAGTACTTTCCCCTAGAACCAACTCAACTGTCCCACGTCTAGCCTAAAAAATAATAATACCCCACGTACTATTAACTCATCAAATTAAAATGATATTTTATTTCGTAAGTTGAAAGTTCTTACAAAATAATAATAATAATTGTTTATATATAACTTGGCAAGTTAACTCCTAGTGATTGCGTACATAAGCTTGCAAAGATTTTACTGATGTGCAATCATGTGTTTATGTTTTTATAACATTTCTCCGTCTAGCCCAATATGATATTTTCACCCAGCCCAGCAAGTCCGCGGATTTCGAGAAAAATGCAAATGGGATTTATATGGGCTGCATAGATGCTACATCATTGTTTCACCCAGCCCACCAAATGGACTAAAAAAACAAATGGACTGGCTGACATGTGGGCTAGTAGGTCGAAGCCTAAGAAGGCGTTGGATTTACATCCAACGGCCGGCATTCTTCTTCAATCTCTCGTCTTCTTCCCCCAGCGCTGCGGGACCGCCTGCTCCAGCCTTCGGCGTCCAGCGGAGTTGTTTTGCGCTCCTCAGCGAAACACTACCCCGCCGACGGCCAGGCCATCCCTCCACTCAGCACCTCCTGTTATTCTCTCCGGAGTGTAGGCCCACCCCGCACCCGAACCAGTCAAGTTTCCCACACCTCTCCGTCTGTGACTCCACTGCCGCATCTTCCCCATCTCTGGATCATTCCAGTCTGGGGCCTCGCCGTCTTCCACCGCCTCGGTGCGCTCGGCGCAGCGTGGTCAACATACGAGAGTCATCGGAAGAGGACTGTACGTGGAGAGCCTGACGGCTGGGACCCACGAGGTCCATGGTCGCACGCAAGGAAAGTTCCTCCTTATTACGCACTCTACGTGCACTGTACGTGGGAAGGGCTTCTGTATTTTGCGAAAAAACGTTCCCCCCGCTGACAGGTCGGACCCACCAGCTATATCTTCGCACGCAAGGAAGTGCCTCCTTATTACGCACCAAAAAATGAACACCCCCTGCTAGCTGGGACCCACCATAGTAGGTGGCTGACTTGTGGGCCTACTAAGTTGACGAGGACGGAGGGCTTTGTCAACTTAGTCAATATGAACGATTCTAGCTCCAGTGACCGTACGATGTCCATCCAACGGCCATAGTGCTTCTTCAACCTCTGGTCTTCTTGCTCCAGCCGCCAAAGCAGCGCTGGTCGTACCGCGTGCTCCTGCCTCTCGTGGCCGACTGTGATGCCGCAGAGGCCTCACCGCCGCTACTACTCCCACCGCTGACCCAGGGTATCCCTCTACTCAGCCACACCCCCTGTTATTCTGCGGCGATGGCAGCCTCACGCCGCAGCCGAACCAGTGAACCCTCGTACTCCTCTCCGCGTGGGCATCCACTGCCGCGTCTTCGCCGGCTCCGCGTCATCCCCTTCCTAGGCCTCGCAGTCGTCCACCGCCTTGGTGCTCTCGGCGCGGCGTGGTCAATGTGGTCAACGACCGACTTCCATCGAAAGAGTACTGTACGTGGAGAGGCTGACAGCTGGGTCCACGGCCACAGCCCAGTTTTTTTGTGATTTGCCAAGTAAGTCGCTTTGTCAGGCCTGTTGGGCTACAAATCTTTCAAGACGAGGAGAGCTTCATTCGGCTGGCCGAGAAAATGGCCTATCAGTAATGAGAAATGGGCTGTACATTTTTAAAACACATCAAACCGGCAATTAATTTCAAATATCTTTTTTTCATTTCGAGATTTTAAATTACATTAATTTTTATGCGTGGAGAATTTGTTGGATTTCATATTGATATACATTTATTTTTAAAATCAGTTTGAATGTGAGTCGAAATTTCGGGATTAAAAATAGTTCGGACCGCACCGAAATATGCAAAATTTCGTATAATTTTTTAACCGTGGCCACAATATGGGCTGTAATGCTAACAAAAAGAATATGGGCTCAAAAAAAAACCTTAAGAATTAGCAAATGGGCTGTAAATTATTAGAAATAATGGCAGATGGGATGTATGCTGTTTTCCACAGATTTGAGGCTTTCCTAAAAAAAGGTTGACGCACAAGCAGTGACTGTTGGATGTCCATCGAACGGCCGTCGTGCTTCTTCAATCTCTGCTCTTCCTGCTCCAGCCGCTCAAACAAGCGCCGGCGGGACTGCCTCCTCCCTCCTCCTCGCGTCCGGCTGTGCTGCCGCGCAGGCCTCACCGCCCCACCGTACTCCCATCGCTGGCCAAGCCATCCCTCTACTCACCCACACCTGCTATTATTCTCCGGCGACGGCAGACGAACCAGTAAACCCTCGTACAGTCGTACTCCCCTCCGCGTGGGAAACAACTGCCGAGTCTTCCCTGCCTCCGTGTCGTTCCCTTCCTAGGCCTCGCCGTCATCCACCGCCCTGGTGCTCTCGGCGCGGCCTGGTCAACGTGGTCAACGACCAACATGCATCTGAAGTGGACTGTACGTGGAGAGGCCGACAGCTGGGTCCACGGCCGCACGCAAGGAAATGCCTCCTTATTACGCGCAAAATAATGATTCCTCCACCTGACATCAGGGACCCACCAAAAGGGCCTCTGTATTTCGCGAAAAAAATGTTACCGCCGCTGACAGCTCGGACCCACCAGCTATATCTTCGCATGCACGGAAGTGCCTCCTTATTACGCACACAAAAAATGAATACTCCCCCTGTTAGCTGGGACCCAGTATAGTGGTAGGCTGACTTGTGGGCCTACTAAGTTGACGGGGACGGAGGGCTTTGTCAACTTAGTCAATATGCACGATTCTAGCTCCAGTGACCGTACGATGTCCATCCAACGGCCGTAGTGCTTTTTCAACCTTTGGTCTTCTTGCTCCAGCCGCCCAAACCAGCGCCGGTCGTGCCTCGTGCTCCTGCCTCCCGTGGCCGGCTGCGATGCGGCGAAGGCCTCACCGCCCCTACTACTCCCACCGCTGGCCAGGCCATCCCTCTACTCACCCACACCCCCTGTTATTCTGCGGCGACGGCAGCCTCACACCACAGCGAACCAGTGAACCCTCGTACTCCTCTACGCGTGGGCATCCACTGCCGCGTCTTCCCCGGCTCCGCGTCTTCCCCGACTCCGCGTCGTCCCCTTCCTAGGCCTCGCCGTCGTCCACCGCCCTGGTGCTCTCGGCGCGGCGTGGTCAACGTGGTCAAGGAACGGCTTCCATCGGACGTGGACTGTACGTGGAGAGGCTGACAGCTGGGTCCACGGCCGCAGCAAGGAAGTGCCTCCTTATTACGTGCAAAATAATTATTACTCCACCTGACAGCAGGGACCCACCGGACGGGCCACCGTATTTCGCGAAAAAGACATTTCCCCCTGACTGCTGGGACCCACCAGCTACATCTTGGCACGCAAGGAAGTGCGTCCGGGCAAAAAAAAAAACAATTCACCCCCCTGACTGCTGGGACCCACCAGCTACATCTTCGCAGGCAAGGAAGTGCCTGACAGTCGGGACCCACCTGGTCGAAGCGTACGTAGCGTTGTCATTCTGGTCGCGAACGTGTACCTACATATATACTTGTGGATGTAGAGGCGCGCACGTGTCATAGTAGAAGCGCGTACGTGTCGTAGTAGAGGCACGCACGTAGCATGTACACGTACGTACAACGGCCAGGGTGCAAGAAAGAAAATACGGCCACGTATGCGTACATACGGGCGGGGTCTCGAACGCCTACTCGCGCATACGTACAACCAGGGCTCGTGTACATGGCTGGGTCGGAACGGAGAAAAAACGTCGTCGTCGTGTTCATGGGGAGGCAACGGAATGCGTCGTGTTCATGGGGAGGCAACGGAATGCGTCGTGTTCATGGGAAGGGGTGTGGCGTACCGCAACACGGAGGAAACGGACCTCCTACGGTCGAAACAGGGGTCCTGTTGATCGGGAGGAGTGTGGCATACCGCAAAACGGAGGAAACGGACCTCCTACGGTCGAAATGGGGGTCCTGTTGATCGGGAGGGGTGTGGCGTACCGCAAAATGGAGGAAATGGACCTCCTATGGTCGAAACGGGGGTCCTGTTGATCGGGAGGGGTGTGACGTACCGCAAAACGGACGAAACAGACCTCCTACGGTCGAAATGGGGGTCCTGTTGATCGGGAGGGGTGTGGCGTACCGCAAAACGGACGAAACGGACCTCCTACGGTCGAAACGGGGGTCATGTTCATCGGGAGGGGTGTGGCGTACCGCAAAACGGGACTCCACGGGATACTGTTCATCTCCACCGTCGTCCTCCTCCAGCCTCCACGGGCTCCTGTTCATCTAGCCTCCACCGCGCGCTACTGCACCGGCTACTGTTCAACCACCCCTCCACCGTCTACTGTTCATCCAGCCCTCCACACCACGGGGTCCTGTTCAACCACCCCTCCACGGGCACCCCTCCACCGTCTACTGTTCATCCAGCCCTCCACCACCTCACAGGGTCCTGTTCATCCAGAGGCAACGCCACCGCTCACTGTTCATCCAAACCCCCCGCAACGCTCACTGTTCATCCCAGAGGCAGCATCGATCGGCTTCAGTTAGCAGCAATAGCGAAGGAATCGCTCGATCGGGTTCAGTTAACAGCCATCGATCGATCGCTCGGGTTCAGTAACGCGTAGCCTGCAGTGTAATCGCTCGGGTTCAGTTAGAGCCCAACGCCTCGCTCGGGTTCAGTTAGAGCCAACGCCTCGCACACACGCGCGTACGTGTACGAGAGAAACGCGCATCGCTCGGCCCCGACCTCCCACCGTAACCGGGAACTCGCCGAAATTTTCCTCGCCCTCGCTTCTACCATGGTTTTTTCCGTCATGGACGGCCCAAAGAATGTCATGCAGCTGCGTCTCCGGCCCGCCCAGGACGAAAAGCCCATTTTTTGTCATGATTTTTTGTCATAGAAGTAGGAGCCCACCACATCTATGATGATACCGGGTTTTGTCACAATTATCGTCATAGAAGTGTCATATGTATGACAGAAAAAAAAAATTCGTTCGACCCAAAATGTCACGGATGTGTCTTTTTTTTGTAGTGGATATTATGAATTTTAAGCAACTTGATCATGACCATGTTGCACAAGCTTGGGAGAGGAGGAAATTAATGA
The DNA here is from genome assembly GCF_018294505.1 of Triticum aestivum. Classification (NCBI taxonomy): domain Eukaryota; kingdom Viridiplantae; phylum Streptophyta; class Magnoliopsida; order Poales; family Poaceae; genus Triticum; species Triticum aestivum. Next base: position 496,438,129 of record NC_057802.1, on the reverse strand, counting down.
TACATAATTGCCCTACTCATGGTTTGAATTTGTGGATGATTATACAAAAAATTTATGCCGGATTGAATTTTGCTTCTAGAAATCTTTTAGATTCGGGAAAAAGTCCATTTTACTACCCTGAATAAAGTGGGTGGTTCACTTTACCCCCTGATCTATTTTTTGGCTCCTTCAACCCCCCAAACAAACCAAAACCGGACAAAACATCCCCCTGGCTGGTTTGTTTCCACTCACTGCTGATGTGGCACTAGTCAACGGTGGTTTTGACCTCGATGGCCCCCTCTTTGTCAGGTCGGGCGTGGGCATCCCCGTCGGTCCCTCGCGCTTCGTTCCGGCTACAGCGTGACCTCGCCGATGAGCCGCGTCGCCACCTGCTCCACCCCGCGCTGGCCCGCCTCCTCCCGCGGCTACGCCACCCCGCCGTTCGCCGTGGCACTCTCGGTGAGCACCCCGCTCGGCCTCGCCTCGCTCCTCCACGGCGTTGGCTCCGGCGCCGTCCGCCCCGTCGCCGCTCCGGCCGCGCGCCTGCGCCGCCCCGCCTCCTCCCTGAGCTTGCGCTGTGGACCCCAGCCGCCCTCGCGCGCTGCTCGTGCCGTCATCCCCGGCCGCCCGCCGGCTCCGACCGCCCCTGCTCAGCCCTTGCCCGCGCGGCCCTGTCCGCGCCCAAGCCGGTCCGCGCCGCTCTACCCTCGCGCGCGCGAACCCATCGCTGAGCCTGGCCGCGCCCAGCCTCCCCCGCTCGATGCACATCGACTCCGCTCGCCGGCTCCGACCACACATGCTCTGCCATCGCGCGCAGCCCAGTCCACGCCCAAGCCGGTCCTTGCCGCTCTGCCCTCGTGCGTGCGAACCCGTCGCTGCGCCTGGCCGCGCTCGGCCTCCCCCGCTCGGCGCGCGCCGGCTCCGCCCGCCACGGCCGCCTGCTGGCTCCGCGCACACCGGCTACCGCCACTGTGGCCGGCTGCTACTGCAGTAGGGGGCCCACCGACAGGTCAAATACCACCTTTGACTGTGGGACCCACCTTCTTTTTTTATTTCTTTGTTTTTAAAAAAACTGACGAGTGGGACCCACCGGCAGGTCAAATACCACCTTTGACTATGTCCACGTCATCATCTAGTCTGGGTAAACCACCTAGGGTGCTTTTTTGTCTGGTATGAGATTGTTTAGGGGGGTATAGGAACCGAAAAATAAATCAGGGGGTAAAGTGAACCACCCACTTTATTCAGGGTAGTAAAATGGACTTTTTTCTAGATTCGGCCGCGGGAGGCACTTTTATGGAAATCACTTTAGGAGAAGCTACCAAACTCCTAGATAATATTATGGTTAATTATTCTCAATGGCACACTGAAAGATCTACTAATAAAGAAGTGCATCGATAGAAGAAATTAATGTTTTGAGTGGAAAGATGGACGAACTTACGAAATTATTTGCTACTAAGAGTGTTTCTTCTGATCCTAATGATATGCCTTTATCTACTTTGATTGAGAATAATAATGAATCTATGTATGTGAATTTTGTTGGTAGGAATAATTTTGGTAACAACGCGTATAGAGGAAACTTTAATCCTAGGCCCTATCCTAATAATTCCTCTAATAATTATGGAAATTACTACAACAACTCTTATGGAAATTTTAATAATATGCCCTCTGAATTTGAGACTAGTGTTAAAGAGTTCATGAATTCGCAACAGAATTTCCAATGCTTTGCTTGAAGAGAAATTGCTTAAAGTTGATGAATTGGCTAGGAACGTTGATAGAATTTTTCTTGATGTTGATTCTTTAAAGCTTAGATCTATTCCTCCTAAGCATGATATCAATGAGTCTCTCAAAGCCATGAGAATTTCCATTGATGAGTGCAAAGAAAGAACCGCTAGGATGCGTGCTAAGAAAGATTGCTTTATAAAAGCGTGTTCTTCCAATTTCTATGAAAATAAAGATGAAGATCTAAAAGTTATTGATGTGTCCCCTATTAAATCTTTGTTTTGCAATATGAATCTTGATAATGATGGGACTGAATATGATCCACCTTTACCTAGAAGGTGTTCCAAAAATTCGGAGTTTTTAGATCTTGATGCTAAAATTGATAAAAGTGGGATTGAAGAAATCAAAACCCTAGATGTTAATAAACCCACTATTTTGGATTTAAAGGAATTTAATTATGAAAAATGCTCTTTGATTGATTGTATTTCCTTGTTGCAATCCGTGCTAAATTCTCCTCATGCTTATAGTCAAAATAAAGCGTTTACTAAACATATCGTTGATGCCTTGATGCAATCTTATGAAGAAAAGCTTGAGTTGGAAGTTTCTATCCCTAGAAAACTTTATGATGAGTGGGAACCAACTAGTAAAATTAAGATTAAGGATCATGAATTCTACGCTTTATGTGATTTGGGTGCTAGTGTTTCCACTATTACCAAAACTTTGTGCGATTTGCTAGATTTCCGTGATTTTGATGATTGCTCTCTAAACTTGCACCTTGCGGATTCCACTATTAAGAAACCTATGGGAAGAATTAATGATGTTCTTATTGTTGCAAATAAGAACTATGTGCCCGTAGATTTTATCGTTCTTGATATAGATTGCAATCCTTCATGTCCCTATTATTCTTGGTAGACCTTTCCTTAGAACGGTTGTGCAATTATTGATATGAAGGAAGGGAATATTAGATTCCAATTTCCATTAAAGAAGGGCATGGAACACTTCCCTAGGAAGAAAATAAAATTACCATATGAATCTATCATGAGAGCCACTTATGGATTGCCTACCAAAGATGGCAATACCTAGATCTATCCTTGCTTTTATGCCTAGCTAGGGGCATTAAACGATAGCGCTTGTTGGGAGGCAACCCAATTTTATTTTTAGTTTTTTTGCTTTTGCTTCTGTTTAGGAATAAATCTTTGTTCTAGCCTCTGGTTAGATGTGTTTTTATGTTTTAATTAGTGTTTGTGCCAAGTTAAACCTATAGGATCTTCTTGGATCATAGTTATTTGATCTTGCTGTAATTTCCAGAAACTTTCTGTTCACGAAAACAATTGTTAAAAATCACCAGAATGTTATAAAATACTGATTCCAATTGCTGCTGATCAATAAACAAATTGCCTAGGTCTTCCGATTTTGTCTGATTTTTTGGAGTTCCAGAAGTTTGCGTTAGTTACAGATTACTACAGACTGTTTTGTTTTTGACAGATTCTGATTTTCGTGTGTTGCTTGCTTATTTTGATGAATCTATGGCTAGTAAAATAGTTTATAAACTATAGAGAAGTTGGAATACAGTAGGTTTAACACCAATATAAATAAAGAATGAGTTCATTACAGTACCTTGAAGTGGTCTTTTGTTTTCTTTCGCTAACGGAGCTCACGAGATTTCTGTTGAGTTTTGTGTTGTGAAGTTTTCAAGTTTTGGGTGAATTTTTTTGATGGATTATGGAACAAGGAGTGGCAAGAGCCTAAGCTTGGGGATGCCCATGGCACCCCCAAGATAATCTAAGGACACCATAAAGCCAAAGCTTGGGGATGCCCCGGAAGGCATCCCCTCTTTCGTGTACTTCCATCGGTAACTTTACTTGGAGCTATATTTTTATTCACCGCATGATATGTGTTTTGCTTGGAGCGTCTTGTATGATTTGAGTCTTTTATTTTTAGTTTACCACAATCATCCTTGCTGTACACACCTTTTGAGAGAGCCATACATGATTTGTAATTTGTTAGAATACTCTATGTGCTTCGCTTATATCTTTTGAGTTATATAGTTTTGCTCTAGTACTTCACTTATATCACGGTGGTGGATTTGTTTTATAGAAACTATTGATCTCTCATGCTTTACTTAAATTATTTTGAGAGTCTTAAATAGCATGGTAATTTTCTTAAATAATCCTAATATGCTTGGTATTCAAGGATAGTAAAAACTTTCTTATGAGTGTGTTGAATACTATGAGAAGTTTGATGCTTGATAATTGTTTTGAGATATAAAGATGGTGATATTAGTCATGCTAGTTGAGTAGTTGTGAATTTGAGAAATACTTGTGTTAAAGTTTGTGATTCCCGTAGCATGCACGTATGGTGAACCGTTATGTGATGAAGTCAGAGCATGATTTATTTATTGATTGTCTTCCTTATGAGTGGCGGTCGGGGACGAGCGATGGTCTTTTCCTACCAATCTATCCCCATAGGAGCATGCGCGTAGTACTTTTGCTTTGATAACTTATAGATTTTTGCAATAAGTATATGAGTTCCTTATGACTAATGTTGAGTCCATGGATTATACGCACTTTTCTTCCTTCCACCATTGCTAGCCTCTCTAGTACCGCGCACTTTTCGCCGGTATCATACACCCACCATATACCTTCCTCAAAACAGCCACCATACCTACCTATCATGGCATTTCCATAGCCATTCCGAGATATATTTCCATGCAACTTTCCACCGTTACGTTTATTATGACACGCTCCATCATTGTCATATTGCTTAGCATGATCATGTAGTTGACATCGTATTTGTCGCAAATCCACCATTCATAATTCTTTCATACATGTCACTCTTAATTCATTGCAAATCCCGGTACACCACCAGACGCATTCATATAGAGTCATATTTTGTTCTAAGTATCGAGTTGAAATTGTTGAGTTGTAAGAAAATAAAAGTGTGATGATCTTCATTTTTAGAGCATTGTCCCAAGTGAGGAAAAGGATGATGGAGACTATGATTCCCCCACAAGTCGGGATGAGACTCCAGACGAAAAAAGAAGAAAATAAAAGAGTCCAAAAAAAAGGAGAAAAGGCCCAAATAAAAAAATAAAAAATGAGAGAAAAAGAGAGAAGGGACAATGTTACTATCTTTTTACCACACTTGTGCTTCAAAGTAGCACCATGATCTTCATGATAGAGAGTCTCTCATTTTGTCACTTTCATATACTAGTGGGAATTTTTCATTATAGAACTTGGCTTGTATATTCCAATGATGGGCTTCCTCAAATGCCCTAGGTCTCGTGAGCAAGCGAGTTGGATGCACACCCACTTAGTTTCTTTTGTTGAGCTTTCATATACTTATAGCTCTAGTGCATCCGTTGCATGGTAATTCCTACTCACTCACATTGAAATCTATTGATGGGCATCTCCATAGCCCGTTGATACGCCTAGTTGATGTGAGACTATCTTCTCCCTTTTTTGTCTTCTCCACAACCACCATTCTATTCCACATATAGTGCTATATCCATGGCTCACGCTCATGTATTGTGTGAAGATTGAAAAAGTTTGAGAATGTCAAAAGTATGAAACAATTGCTTGGCTTGTCATCGGGGTTGTGCATGATTTAAATACTTTGTGTGGTGAAGATAGAGCATAGCCAGACTATATGATTTTGCGGGGATAACTTTCTTTGGCCTTGTTATTTTGAGAAGACATGATTGCTTTGTTAGTATGCTTGAAGTATTATTATTTTTATGTCAATGTTAAACTTTTGTCTTGAATCTTTCGGATCTGAATATTCATACCACAATTAAGAAGAATTACATTAAAATTATGCCAAGTAGCACTCCGCATCAAAAATTCTGTTTTTATCATTTACCTACTCGAGGACGAGCAGGAATTAAGCTTGGGATGCCTGATACGTCTCCAACGTATCTATAATTTTTGATTGCTCCATGCTATATTATCTACTGTTTTGGACATTATTGGGCTTTATTATCCACTTTTATATTATTTTTGGGACTCACCTATTAACCGGAGGCCCAGCCCAAAATTGTTGTTTTTTGCCTATTTCAGAGTTTCGCAGAAAAGGAATATCAAACGGAGTCCAAACGGAATGAAACCTTCGGGAACGTGATTTTTAGGAAGAATATGATCCACGAGACTTGGCCCACCCCCCAGGGCGCGCCCTCCACCCTCGTGGGCCCCCTGTTGCTCCACCGACGTACTCCTTCCTCCTATATATACCTACGTACCCCCAAACGATCAGATACGGAGCCAAAAACCTAATTCCACCGCCGCAACCTTCTGTACCCACGAGATCCCATCTTGGGGCCTGTTCCGGAGCTCCGCCGGAGGGGGCATCCATCATGGAGGGCTTCTACATCAACACCATAGCCTCTCCGATGAAGTGTGAGTAGTTTACCTCAGACCTTCGGGTCCATAGTTAGTAGCTAGATGGCTTCTTCTCTCTTTTTGGATCTCAATACAATGTTCTCCCCCTCTCGCGTGGAGATCTATTCGATGTAATCTTCTTTTTCGGTGTGTTTGTTGAGACCGATGAATTGTGGGTTTATGATCAAGATTATCTATGAACAATATTTGAATCTTCTGTGAATTCTTTTATGTATGATTGGTTATCTTTGCAAGTCTTTTCGAATTATCAGTTTGGTTTGGCCTACTAGATTGATCTTTCTTGCAATTGGAGAAGTGCTTAGCTTTGGGTTCAATCTTGCGGTGTCCTTTCCCAGTGACAGTAGGGGCAGCAAGGCATGTATTGTATTGTTGTCATCGAGGATAACAAGATGGGTTTTTTTTATCATATTGCATGAATATATCCCTCTACATCATGTCATCTTGCTTAAGGCGTTACTCTGTTTTCATGAACTTAATACTCTAGATGCATGCTGGATAGCGGTCGATGAGTGGAGTAATAGTAGTAGATGCAGGCAGGAGTCGGTCTACTTGTCTCGGACGTGATGCCTATATACATGATCATACCTAGATATTCTCATAACTATGCTCAATTCTGTCAATTACTCACCCACCGTAAAATATTTATGCTCTTGAGAGAAGCCACTAGTGAAACTTAACATATGGCCCCCGGGTCTATCTTCATCATATTAAGCTTCCAACACTTAGTTATTTCCTTTGCTTTTTTACTTTGCTTTTATTTTACTTTGCATCTTTATCACAAAAATACCAAAAATATTATCCTATCATATCTATCAGATCTCACTCTCGTAAGTGACCGTGAAGGGGTTGACAACCCCTTATCGCGTTGGTTGCGAGGAGTTATTTGTTTTGTGTAGGTACGTGGGACTCGCGCGTAGCCTCCTACTGGATTGATACCTTGGTTCTCAAAAATTAAGGGAAATACTTACGCTACTTTGCTGCACCACCCTTTCCTCTTCAAGGAAAAACCAACACAATGCTCAAGAGGTAGCAGGGCACCTGCCATGGGGGCGAAGTGCGGCGGCGTGGGGCGTAGGCTGGTGGAGAGAAGCTACGGCGCACCCCTACCTGGCGCGCCAAATGTCGGATCTCGGGTTCCGGCAAAACCTTTAAGGTTCGAACTCTGGGGTGCGCGCAAAGTTCTTTCCCTCCTACCGATCCACGCCCTAACTCGCTAAGATCTCACGGATGAACTAGACGAACTCGCAACACAGACAGACACGAGATTTATACTGGTTCGGGCCACCGATGTGGTGTAATACCCTACTCCAGTGTGTGGTGGTGGATTGCCTCTTCGGCTGATGAAGAACAGTACAAGGGGAAGAACAACCTCCTGAGGTTGAGGTGTTCTTGTGCTTGGTGAACTTGCCCGGTGAGAGCGTGACTTCTCCTCCTTTTCTACTGTTGTGGCTAGCTCTACTTATATAGGCCCTGGTCCTCTCCCCAAATATTGAGCGGGAAGGGAGCCAACAACGGCGGGCGAATTTGAAAGGGGACAACTAGTACAAGCTATCCTGACAAAAGCGGTCTTCGCCTGCAAAAGGCTCTGGTGGTGACGCCGTCTTGGGCTCCACGGTGACCTCCGTCTTGTCGTCCGGCTGGTCTTGGTCTTGTTGCACCGATATGGAAACCTTTGCCTGATGCCTCGGTACTCCGCGTCTGCGCTTTCTTCCTTAGCACCAAAGAGGAAACAAGGACGCTGCGCATGCTGGCGCCTGCCTGGCGCGCGCCCGGTGTCGACCGTCATGGCTCACGTCACGAGAGCCTCGTGAGGTTTGCTCCGCCTTGATATCTCCGCTCCTCGCGAGGCAGCCTGGTGAGGCTGCTCCCGAGGAGGTCTTGCGCCGCCCGCCTCGCGAGGCTTGGCCCTCGCGAGGGTCTTGAATGCTTTGTTGATGAAGATGAGCCATACAGGCCCGCTAGCACAGCCATGCAGTGGGCCGCAGGTAGGCAAGTCTGGGGACCCCCGTTCCCAGAACGCCGACAATTTCTTTGCTTTTCTATTCTACTAGCAAAAAGGCCCATGCGTTGCAACGGGAGAAAAAAGATCCTCTCATGTCTCTAGCTAGGTTAGTTGGACAAACTGTGCGTGGCCGGTTGGCAGGTTTTGGGATCGAACCCTCCCATCAGCAATTTTATTTTTTGCCAGCTCTCCGGACCTGGGCCACAGTGCGCCGGCAGATGGGTTTCCTTCGTTGGGCCAAAACGGGTGACAAGTAATGAAACCAAATAATGTATGTGAAATTAATTAAAGCGAGACCAAATAAAACGGGACGAAACCAAGAATATCACCTCTTTTTAATAGTAGGCATTAGATAGATTAGATATAGATAGATAGATACACAGGCGCAAAACATGGAAAGGTAGCACCGCGCTGTCGTTGCGCAACGACTAGCGCGAGCGATGGAGGTGAACTCATCTGCTAGGTGTGCGGGCGGGATATATATGTTGGCAATAAGCCATGTCCGAGCGATGGCGACTGGCGTCGGGTGCGCCAGGTGCGGTCTATGCAGGGCGTGGGCGTGTGTGTCCCGGCGTGAGTCCACGCTCACGTTAGTTGAGTGAAGGAGCTACATGCACGAGGGCCGTTGCAATCTGTTGGAGACAGCCGCGTCGTGCGCGCGGCCGGAGCAGTTGGTTGCAAGCTAGATGGATGGACTCGACTGTTGAGGGAGGTTGCGCACGTCATGAGTCTGACCATGCATGTAGCTAGCAGGTTGTGGGTGCATGGCATAGTTAGTTGGCTTAGTGGCCGGGCGATCCATGCGTGTGCGTGCGTGCGTGAGGCCAATGCCTAGTGTGTGTCCGGCTATATAAGCCATGTATTGGTGTTGTGCGGAGTGGAGAGTGGCTAAGAGAGATGTAGTCTCCAGTAGTTCTGCGTGTGGGTGTGGCTGCGGTATGTGCCGAGCCAGAGTTCGTGCTCAATGAAAAATTAGGCTGTTCGTGCAGCCGAGGCGCCGTTCGTGCGGCGGGGCGTATGTGCGCCGGAAATATCTGTGTCCCTCTTCTTCCACCTACGTCCGAGTGAGTGTGAGAGCGAGGTAGTTCGGGGATTGTCCCAACATTTGGTATCATGAGCTGGTTCATCTTGGGTGCCGTCCCCTTGCCGGAGGCGTACCGGCGGTGGCGGCGTTCACCGGCGGCTCCGCGGTGAAGCTCCGGGCCGTGTGTCGGCCCGTGGAGGTGCGCGGCGCTGCTGCTACCATGGCGGACGCGGAAGTGGCGCGCGGTGAGTCCACGACGTGTGGTGTGGTCGGGCTTGTCGGGCGCGTTGGGTGCGCGCGGGACGTGCGGGACGCACTGGTGCGATCGGGCTCGTCGGGCGCGTCGGGTGCGCGTGGGACGTGCGGGGCGCAGAGGCACGCTAGGCGTGTGTCGCCGGCGGAGAAGGAGTTTGGCGTGTGTCGCTGGAGTCATGACGGAGCATGGTGCGACCGGCGTCAGTGCGGCAGGTCGGGTCCGTGGCGGTGCGACCGGCGTCGTTGCGCCAGGTCGGGTCCGCGGGCTGGGTCACACTCGTGACGACAACAACAACGGGAGCTGCAACAACTCCGGCGATGGCGAGGTCATGGCTTCGGGGGTGAGTGTTGGCAATAAGCCATGTCCGAGCGATGGCGACTGGCGTCGGGTGCGCCAGGTGCGGTCTATGCAGGGCGTGGGCGTGTGTGTTCCGGCGTGAGTCCACGCTCACGTTAGTTGAGTGAAGGAGCTACATGCACGAGGGCCGTTGCAATCTGTTGGAGACAGCCGCGTCGTGCACGCGGCCGGAGCAGTTGGTTGCAAGCTAGATGGATGGACTCGACTGTTGAGGGAGGTTGCGCACGTCATGAGTCTGACCATGCATGTAGCTAGCAGGTTGTGGGTGCATGGCATAGTTAGTTGGCTTAGTGGCCGGGCGATCCATGCGTGTGCGTGCGTGCATGAGGCCAATGCCTAGTGTGTGTCCGGCTATATAAGCCATGTATTGGTGTTGTGCGGAGTGGAGAGTGGCTAAGAGAGATGTAGTCTCCAGTAGTTCTGCGTGTGGGTGTGGCTGCGGTATGTGCCGAGCCAGAGTTCGTGCTCAATGAAAAATTAGGCTGTTCGTGCAGCCGAGGTGCCGTTCGTGTGGCGGGGCGTATGTGCGCCGGAAATATCTGTGTCCCTCTTCTTCCACCTACGTCCGAGTGAGTGTGAGAGCGAGGTAGTTCGGGGATTGTCCCAACAATATATCCGCACGCACACGATCGCAATGATCGAACCAACGGGTAGCCATAGCCCATAGCCAAGCTCGACAATGGATATAGCTAGGCGGATAAAAGGAGATTCATGCTACTAGATGATGGTGTCTCCTCTCCTCTCCTCACGGGGGCCGTACGTGCGGTGCCGGGGCGGACGTCCAATGGCCGGGGGACAGCGCCAGCGCATAATCCGTCTACAGCGCATCGGCCGTCGCCATAGATAGCTTTGCATCCATCAGGTCATGCACACAGGTAGGACGCAGCCACCTTTTCCTCTCCCTCCGTTGGTTCATCGGCCACGCGCGTTCACAGAAAGAGACGGCGGAGAGAAGGAGAAGGCGAGGGCAAGGCACGCATGTCGACCGTCGTCGTGTGCGAATGACTAGTGAAGACGACGGGTCCATGCCACATGTGCGTGTCATCTTTGTGGGCTCGGGCGGGCGTGGAGGGGAGGGAGGTACAACACAACATGGCATCACACGTACGTACACGCCTGAGCACGTATGCGTTCCCAAGTTTTTACCTCGGTGCCCCTGCGCACCCGTACCGTACGTCGAGAGTCTAGAGAGCACCGACGTCCAAGTTGAGCGCGTCACCCGGTTCGCACTGCATGGTGCCGGCGGGAACTAAAAAGAGATGCAAATTTCCACGTTAATAACAGTATGCTTTCTGGAGAAAAAAAATGGTTAGATGGGATTCATTCAGCTCCTGATTAGTAGTTACGCCATGACGCGTCGGTGCGCTATTGACTTTGCTGGCTTCACTTTACAAATAATCAAATTAAGAGGCGCCCTCCATTATATAAGGCCCTGGACCACGCACCATCCTCCAATGGGTTAACAGGTCAAAACTATTAACAAGATAAGATGACAGGGCACCAAGGAAGGAAAAAACAAGATAAGACGACAGTGATGAGAAGGGAGCTTGGCACCATCCGTGTCCCCCTCCGCCAAAGCCAAATACTATGCCGCCTAAACAAAGCAGCCTGGTATTTCAACTGTCGTCCAACGTATGCCCGCCCGTAACAATTTAAAAATACACGGGAATTTCCCGTGCACGTTAGGCACCAACCCCAGTTTAAAATGGACTTAAAGCCACCCGGCCGGCCGTTCTTAACGTTTGCCCGTAACCAATTTGTTTATCTCCCGTCCTCATGCTCGATCTGAATGTTCATCATTTCCTTTTGTTTTTTTCTTTGTTGGACGAGTTTAATCATGTGGTGCCAGAAAAACATACTTAATACTCATAATTCTGGCGCAGCTGCAATCCCAGCCCTGTCTTATCGGGATACTCATCAAATATTATTAATGGCACTATACGTACTGTATGTATGCCAAGACAATATCATCGCACTATGAATATTTACACAGTATGGACCAGATCCTGACGAGAAAAACCTGCCTAGTCAGCGGACCCAAAACACAAAGTGGACACTCGCCGCTTCCAAACTAATCATATCTTTAGTCTCATGTGTTGGAATTTTGCTAGTAGGCCTTTGGCCCAAAGCCCAACTAAAATTCTGAAATTCTCTTGGTCCACTCTTGCACACATGGGAATGAAATGAGCGAGACTAAAGTTTAGTCCCACCACGTAAGTTGAGTGAGAGTTGCACCTCTTTATAAGGTGAGCTCTTCACTTGTATGAGCATGAGAAAAGGAGACCTACACGCGCGCTCCTCCTCCTCGCTCGCCTCGCCACGCCACGCCACGCAGCTATGCACGTTGTCTATAATTTTGCTGTTTGGGAAAAATTAATGAGTCATTAATTAATAATAAACGAACGCGTTAATTACTGAACCGTTTCCGATTCTTTTGGATCATGACGACTCGGACGTGGGGTTTACTCCCACGACCTACCGCCGCTTCGTATGGTTTCGCACCACCGTTCCAGATCATTGCGCCGCCAAGCAAGTCTTCTCCATCCCTCCTTTCGGCGTAAACCGGGAGAAGGGACAACAGGCCTCCGAAACCCCGCCTCTCGTGATCCTGTACAGGAGAGGGGCGATCAGTTTTTGGGGAGCGCACTCGCGCAACTGCTGGCAGCGACGACTTCTTCCCTGACCTCGGCAACCTCATCCTCGACGACATGGGCGACAACGTCAACGCCGGCGGTGCTGCTCCCGCTGCACCGTATGTGATTCTATCCTTCCTGCTCGAGATCGTGGTAGAATTCATGTTTCTAATATCTGCCCTAGATATGATCTGTTCATCTACTATGCTAGTTCGCATGATTAGTTTAATCTCTGCTATTGCAGTCATGATTTATCTTCTGTTTATTCGGATTAAATCTCGTAGTAATTTGCTCATATTTCCAACAATCCAAAAACCTGATTATAGGCAATTTACTCCGACTGGTTTTGCTGCGCATTTGAAGCCGCCTGCCTTTAAGGGGGTGCAATATAAGAGGTGGCGCACGAGAGCAGTTTACTGGTGTCAGACCATGTGCTGCTATGACGCCACTAAGGGCAAGCCTGAGGGCGATCTTAATCCAGCATAGCTGGACGCTTTTGAGAAGATCGATACTCTCTTTAAAGGCGCTCTTCTTAGTGTTTGATAACCCACAAATATAGGGGATCGCAACAGTTTTCGAGGGTAGAGTATTCAACCCAAATTTATTGATTCGACACAAGGGGAGCCAAAATATATTCTCAAGTATTAGTAGTTGAGTTGTCAATTCAACCACACTTGGATAACTTAGTATCTGCAGCAAAGTATTTAGTGGCAAAGTAGTATGATAGTAACGGTAACGGTAGCAAAAGTAATATTTTTGGGTTTTTTAGTGATTGTAACAGTAGCAACGGTAAAGTAAATAAGCGAAAAACAATATGTGAAAAGCTCGTAGGCATTGGGTCGGTGATGGAGAATTATGCCGGATGCGGTTCATCATGTAACAGTCTTAACATAGGGTGACACAGAACTAGCTCCAATTCATCAATGTAATGTAGGCATGTATTCCGAATATAGTCATACATGCTTATGGAAAAGAACTTGCATGACATCTTTTGTCCTACCCTCCCGTGGCAGCGGGGTCCTATTGAAAACTAAGGCATATTAAGGCCTCCTTTTAATAGAGTACCGGACCAAAGCATTAACACATAGTGAATACATGAACTCCTCAAACTACGGTCATCACCGGGAGTGGTCCCGATTATTGTCACTTCGGGGTTGCCGGATCATAACACATAGTAGGTGACTATAGACTTGCAAGATAGGATCAAGAACTCACATATATTCATGAAAACATAATAGGTTCAGATCTGAAATCATGGCACTCGGGCCCTAGTGACAAGCATTAAGCATAGCAAAGTCATAGCAATCTCAGAACATAATGGATACTAGGGATCAAACCCTAACAAAACTAACTCGATTACATGATAAATCTCATCCAACCCATCACCGTCCAGCAAGCCTACGATGGAATTACTCACGCACGGCGGTGAGCATCATGAAATTGGTGATGGAGGATGGTTGATGATGTCGATGGCGACGGATTCCCCTCTCTGGAGCCCCGAACGGACTCCAGATCAGCCATCCCGAGAGAGTTTAGGGCTTGGCGGCGGCTCCGTATCGTAAAACGCGATGAATCTTTCTCTCTGATTTTTTTCTCCCGAACACGAATATATAGAGTTGGAGTTGAGGTCGGTGGAGCTCCAGGGGGCCCATGATGTCTACTACGCAACCTTCTTCTTGTAGACGTTGTTGGGCCTCCAAGTGCAGAGGTTTGTAGGACAGTAGCAAATTTCCCTCAAGTGGATGACCTAAGGTTTATCAATCCGTGGGAGGCGTAGGATGAAGATGTTCTCTCTCAAACAACCCTGCAACCAAATAACAAAGAGTCTCTTGTGTCCCCAACACACCCAATACAATGATAAATTGTATAGGTGCACTGGTTCGGCGAAGAGATGGTGATACAAGTGCAATATGGATGGTAGATATTGGTTTTTGTAATCTGAAAATATAAAAACAGCAAGGTAACTAATGATAAAAGTGAGCGTAAACGGTATTGCAATGCTAGGAAACAAGGCCTAGGGTTCATACTTTCACTAGTGCAAGTTCTCTCAACAATAATAACATAATTGGATCATATAACTATCCCTCAACATGCAACAAAGAGTCACTCTAAAGTCACTAATAGCGGAGAACAAATGAAAAGATTATGGTAGGATACGAAACCACCTCAAAGTTATTCTTTCCGATCAATCCATTGGGCTATTCCTATAAGTGTCACAAACAACCCTATAGTTCGTAGTAAAATAACACCTTAAGACACACATCAACCAAAACCCTAATGTCACCTAGATACTCCAATGTCACCTCAAGTATCCGTGGGTATTATTATACGATATGCATCACACAATCTCAGATTCATCTATTCCACCAACACATAGAACCTCAAAGAGTGCCCCAAAGTTTCTACCGGAGAGTCAAGACGAAAACATGTGCCAACCCCTATGCATAGATTCATGGGCGGAACCTGCAAGTTGATCACCAAAACATACATCAAGTGAATCAATAGAATAACCCATTGTCACCACGGTTATCCCACGCAAGACATACATCAAGTGTTCTCAAATCATTAAAGAATCAATCCGATAAGATAACTTCAAAGGGAAAACTCAATCCATTACAAGAGAGTAGAGGGGGAGAAGCATCATAAGATCCAACTATAATAGAAAAGCTCGCGATACATCAAGATCGTATCACCTCAAGAACACGAGTGAGAGAGATCAAACACATAGCTACTGGTACATACCCTTAGCCCCGAGGGTGAACTACTCCCTCCTCGTCATGGAGAGCGCCGGGATGATGAAGATGGCCACCGGTGAGGGATCCCCCCTCCGGCAGGGTGCCAGAACAGGGTCCCGATTGGTTTTTGGTGGCTAAGAGGCTTGCGGCGGCGGAACTCCCGATCTATTCTGTTCCCCGAAGGTTTTAGGGTATATGGTATATATAGGAGGAAGAAATACGTCAGGGGAGCCACGAGGGTGGAGGGCGCGCCAAGGGGGGGTGGGCGCGCCCCCTGCCTCGTGCCTTCCTCGTTGATCCCCTAACGTGCACTCCAAGTCTCCCAGATTGCTTTCTTTCCAAAATAACTTTTCCGAAGTTTTCATTCCGTTTGGACTCCGTTTGATATTCATTTTCTGCAAAACACTGAAACAAGGGAAAAAACAGAAACTGGCACTGGGCTCTAGGTCAATAGGTTAGTCCCAAAAGTAATATAAAAGTGTTTAATAAAGCCCACAAACATCCAAAACAGATAAATATAATAGCATGGAACAATAAAAAATTATAGATACATTGGAGACATATCAGCATCCCCAAGCTTAATTTCTGCTCGTCCTCGAGTAGGTAAATGATAAAAACAAATTTTTTGATGTGGAATGCTACTTGGCATAATTTCAATGTAATTCTTCTTAATTGTGGTATGAATATTCAGATCCGAAAGATTCAATATAAAAGTTCATATTGACATAAAAGTAATAATACTTCAAGCATACTAACTAAGCAATTATGTCCTCTCAAAATAACATGGCCAAAGAAAGTTCATCCCTAAAAAATCATATAGTTTAGTCATGCTCCATTTTCGTCACACAAGAATGCTCTCATCATGCACAACCCTGATGACAAGCCAAGCAATTGTTTCATACTTTAGTAATCTCAAACTTTTTCAACCTTCACGCAATACATGAGCATGAGCCATGGACATAGCACTATGGGTGGAATAGAATATAATGATGGGGGTTATGTGGAGAAGACAAAAAAGGAGAAAGTCTCACATCAACGAGGCTAATCAATAAGCTATGGAGATGCCCATCGATTGATGTTAATGCAAGGAGTAGGGATTGCCATGCAACGGATGCACTAGAGCTATAAATATATGAAAGCTCAACAAAAGAAACTAAGTGGGTGTGCATCCAACTTGCTTGCTCACGAAGACCTAGGGCACTTGAGGAGGCCCATTGTTGGAATATACAAGCCAAGTTCTATAATGAAAAATTCCCACTAGTATATGAAAGTGACAAAACAAGAGACTCTCTATCATTAGGATTATGGTGCTACTTTGAAGCACAAGTGTGGTAAAAAGGATAGTAACATTGTCCCTTCTCTCTTTTTCTCTCATTTTTTTGGGCCTTCTCTTTTTTTATGGCCTTTCTCCCTTTTTTTATTCCTCACTTGGGACAATGCTCTAGAAAATGATGATCATCACACTTCTATTTATTTACAACTCAATGATTACAACTCGATACTAGAACAAAGTTTGACTCTATATGAATGCCTCCGGCGGTGTACCGGGATATGCAATGAACCAAGAGTGACATGTATGAAAGAATTATGAACGGTGGCTTTGCCACAAATACTACGTCAACTACATGATCATGCAAAGCAATATGACAGTGATGAACGTGTCATGATAAACGGAACGGTGGAAAGTTGCATGGTAATATATCTCGGAATGGCTATGGAAATGCCATAATAGGTAGGTATGGTGGCTGTTTTGAGGAAGATATAAGGAGGTTTATGTGTGATAGAGCATATCATATCACGGGGTTTGGATGCATCGGCGAAGTTTGCACCAACTCTCAATGTGAGAAAGGGCGATGCACGGTACCGAAGAGGCTAGCAATGATGGAAAGGTGAGAGTGCGTATAATCCATGGACTCAACATTAGTCATAAAGAACTCACATACTTATTGCAAAAATCTACAAGTCATCAAAAACCAAGCACTACGCGCATGCTCCTAGGGGGATAGATTGGTAGGAAAAGACCATCGCTCGTCCCCGACCGCCACTCATAAGGAGGACAATCAAAGAACACCTATGTTTCAAATTTGTTACATAACGTTTACCATACGTGCATGCTACGGGACTTGCAAACTTCAACACAAGTATTTCTAAAATTCACAACTACTCAACTAGCACAACTTTAATATCACTACCTCCATATCTCAAAACAATCATCAAGCATCAAACTTCTCTTAGTATTCAATACACTCATAAGAAAGTTTTTACTAGTCTTGAATACCTAGCATATTAGTATTAAGCAAAATACCATGCTGTTTAAGACTCTCAAAATAATATAAGTGAAGCATGAGATTTCATCTATTTCTTCAAAATAAAACCACCGTTGTGCTCTAAAATATATAAGTGAGGCACTAGAGCAAACGACAGACTACCCCGAAAGATATAAGTGAAGATCAATGAGTAGTCGAATAATTATGCAACTATGTGAAGACTCTCCCATTTAATAATTTCAGATCTTAGTATTTTATTCAAACAGCAAGCAAAGCAAAAAAAAATGACGCTCCAAGCAAAACACATATCATGTGGTGAATAAAAATATAGCTCTAAATAAAGTTACCGATGAATGAAGACGAAAGAGGGGATGCCTTCCGGGGCATCCCCAAGCTTAGGCTCTTGGTTATCCTTGAATATTACTTGGGGTTCCTTGGGAATCCCCAAGCTTAGGCTCTTGCCACTCCTTATTCCATAGTCCATCGAATCTTTACCCAAAACTTGAAAACTTCACAACACAAAACTTAACAGAAAATCTCGTGAGCTCCGTTAGCGAAAGAAAACATAACACCACTTCATGGTACTGTAATGAACTCATTATTTATTTATATTGGTGTTAAAACTACTGTAATCCAACTTCTCTATGGTTTATAAACTATTTTACTAGCCATAGAGTCATCAAAATAAGCAAACAACACACGGAAAATAGAATCTGTCAAAAACAAAACAGTCTGTAGTAATCTGTAACTAACGCAAACTTCTGAACTCCAAAAATTCTAAAATAAATTGGTGGACCTGAGGCATTTATCTAGTAATCATCTACAAAAAGAATCAACTAAATAGCACTCTCCAGTAAAAAGTTTTAGCTAATCTCGTGAGCGCTAAGGTTTCTGTTTTTTACAGCATGATCATAAAGACTTCACCCAAGTCTTCCCAAAGGTTCTTCTTGGCACAAACACTAATTAAAACATAAAACCACATATAGACAGAAGATAGATGGATTATTTATTCCTAAACAGAACCAAAAAGCAATAAACTAAAATAAATTGGGTTGCCTCCCAACAAGCGCTAACGTTTAACGCCCCTAGCTAGGCATGATGATTTCGATGATGCTCACATAAAAGATAAGAATTGAAACATAAAGAGAGCATCATGAAGAATATGACTAGCACATTTAAGTCTAACCCACTTCCTATGCATAGGGATTTTGTGGGCAAACAACTTATGGGAACAATAATCAACTAGCATAGGAAGGCAGAACAAGCATAACTTCAAAACTTTAAGCACATAGAGAGGAAACTTGATATTATTGCAATTCCTACAAGCATATATTCCTCCCTCATAATAATTTTCAGTAGCATCATGAATGAATTCAACAATATAACCATCACATAAAGCATTCTTTTCATGATCTACTTGCATAAAAATTTGACTACTCTCCACATAAGCAAAATTCTTCTAATTCGGAATAGTAGTGGGAGCAAACTCAACAAAATAACTATCATGTGAAGCATAATCCAATTGAAAATTAAAATCATGATGACAAGTTTCATGGTTATCTTTAGTCTTTATGGCATACGTGTCACCACAATAATCATCATAAATAGGAGGCATGCTTTCATCATAATAAATTTGCACATCAAATCTTGGGGGACTAAAAATATCATCTTCATCAAACATAGCATCCCCAAGCTCGTGGCTTTGCATATCATTAGCATCATGGGTATTCAAAGAATTCATACTAACAACATTGCAATCATTCTCATCATACAAAGATTTAGTGCCAAACATTCTAATGCATTCTTCTTCTAGCACTTGAGCACAATTTTCCTTTCCATCATTTTCACGAAAGATATTGAAAAGATGAAGCATATGAGGCAACCTTAATTCCATTTTTTGTAGTTTTCTTTTATAGACTAAACTAGTGATAAAAGAAGAAACTAAAAGATTCGATTGCAAGATCTAAAGATATACCTTCAAGCACTCACCTCCCCGGCAACGGCGCCAGAAAGTGCTTGATGTCTACTACGCAACCTTCTTCTTGTAGACGTTGTTGGGCCTCCAAGTGCAGAGGTTTGTAGGACAGTAGCAAATTTCCCTCAAGTGGATGACCTAGGGTTTAACAATCCGTGGGAGGCGTAGGATGAAGATGGTCTCTCTCAAACAACCCTGCAACCAAATAACAAAGAGTCTCTTGTGTCCCCAACACACCCAATACAATGATAAATTGTATATGTGCACTAGTTCGGCGAAGAGATGGTGATACAAGTGTAATATGGATGGTAGATATAGGTTTTTTTAATCTGAAAATATAAAAACAGCAAGGTAACTAATGATAAAAGTGAGCGTAAACGGTATTGCAATGCTAGGAAACAAGGCCTAGGGTTCATACTTTCACTAGTGCAAGTTCTCTCAACAATAATAACATAATTGGATCATATAACTATCCCTCAACATGCAACAAAGAGTCACTCCAAAGTCACTAATAGCGGAGAACAAACAAAGAGATTATGGTAGGGTACGAAACCACCTCAAAGTTATTCTTTCCGATCAATCCATTGGGCTATTCCTATAAGTGTCACAAACAGCCCTAGAGTTCGTAGTAAAATAACACCTTAAGACACACATCAACCAAAACCCTAATGTCACCTAGATACTCCAATGTCACCTCAAGTATCCGTGGGTATGATTATACGATATACATCACACTATCTCAGATTCATCTATTCAACCAACACATAGAACCTTAAAGAGTGCCCCAAAGTTTCTACCAGAGAGTCAAGACGAAAACGTGTGCCAACCCCTATGCATAGGTTCATGGGCGGAACCCGCAAGTTGATCACCAAAACATACATCAAGTGAATCAATAGAATAACCCATTGTCACCACGGTTATCCCACTCAAGACATACATAAAGTGTTCTCAAATCATTAAAGACTCAATCCGACAAGGTAACTTCAAAGGGAAAACTCAATACATTACAAGATAGTAGAGGGGGAGAAGCATCATAAGATCCAACTATAATAGCAAAGCTCGCGATACATCAAGATCGTATCACCTCAAGAACACGAGAGAGAGAGAGAGAGAGATCAAACACATAGCTACTAGTACATACCCTCAGCCCCGAGGGTGAACTACTCCCTCCTCGTCATGGAGAGCGCCGGGATGATGAAGTTGGCCACCGGCGAGGGATCCCCCCCTCTCCGGCAGGGTGCCGGAACAGGGTCCCGATTGGGTTTTGGTGGCTACAGAGGCTTGCGGCGGCGGAACTCCCGATCTGTTCTGTTCGCTGAAGGTTTTAGGGTATATGGGTATATATAGGAGGAAGAAATACGTCAAGGGAGCCACGAGGGGCCCACGAGGGTGGAGGGCGCGCCCAGGGGGAGTGGGCGCGCCCCCCTACCTCGTGCCTTCCTCGTTGATCCCCTGACGTGCACTCCAAGTCTCCCAGATTGCTTTCTTTCCAAAAATAACTTCTCCGAAGGTTTCATTCTGTTTGGACTCCGTTTGATATTCCTTTTCTGCGAAACACTGAAACAAGGGGAAAAATAGAAACTGGCACTGGGCTCTGGGTCAATAGGTTAGTCCCAAAGTAATATAAAAGTGTTTAATAAAGCCCATAAACATCCAAAACAAATAATATAATAGCATGGAACAATCAAAAATTATAGATACGTTGGAGACGTATCAGCCCACAAGGCAGGGGGCGCGCCCTAGGGGGGCAGGCGCGCCTCCCACCCTCGTGGATAGGACGTGGCCCCCCTGGCCTTGATTCTTTTGCCAGTATTTCTAATTATTTCCAAAAATAATCTCTGTGAAGTTTCAGGTCATTCTAAGAACTTTTGTTTCTGCACAAAGATAATACCATGGCAATTCTGCTGAAAATAGCATCAGTCCGGGTTAGTTCCATTCAAATCATGCAAGTTAGAGTTCAAAACAAGGGCAAAAGTGTTTGGAAAAGTAGATACGTCGGAGACGTATCAGTGTTCTTGATGATTCCATTGTGGATTTGTATATGTCATTTGAGAACGGCAAGGACATTTGGGTTGCGCTCGAGGCCAAGTTTGGTGCCTCGGACGCCGACAGCGAGTTGTACGTCTCAATTCTATGACTAAAAGATGACTGATGAGCACTCTGTTGTACAACAGGCTCATGAGATACAGTCGCTCGCAAAAAAAACTTGAGTACTTCAAGTGTGTGTTGCCGGACAAATTTTTTGCCGGAGGCATCATTGCCAAGCTTCCACCTTCGTGGAATAATTTTGCTACTTCCCTGAAACACAAGAGACATGAGTTTTCCGCTGCGGATCTCATTGGTACTCTTGATGTTGAAGAGAAGGCGAGAGCAAAAGACACACGTGCTCGAGTTGCTAAGGGAGCTTCTAGTGCCCACATGGTACAAAAGAAGAACTTCCTGCCCAACAAGTTCAAAAATAACAAGAAAAAACTCAGAGCAAAGGCAAGTTTGATGCAAAGAACAAGCCGTCACATTCTACTAAATTCAAGAAGAATTCTCATAAGGAGGGGAAGGGACTTTGCCATGTCTCCGGTGACCCTAATCACTGGTCTCCGAAATGTCCTAACCGCTTTGAGGAGCGTGAACATGAGAAGAGCGGTAAGTCCGCTAATGTTGTCATCGATGATACTGATATGAAGGAATCAGGGTCGGTATTTTTCCTACCATCCTTTCAGTATTTCAGTCCCCTGATTGGTTAATTGACACTAGTGCCAATGTACATGTTTGTGCTGACGCCTCCATGTTTTCTTCTTACCAGGCCACAGGGACTTCTCCCGTGCTGATGGGGAACGGGTCACATGCCATCGTTTGAGGTGTTGGTACGGTCGATCTGAAGTTTACTTCGGGGAAGACCGTGCATCTGAAGAACGTTCATCATGTGCCGTCCATCAATAAATATCTCGTTAGCGCTTCCCGTTTATGTCGAGATGGTTTTAACACTACAAAAAAAGACACATCCGTGACATTTTGGGCCGAACGAAAAAAAATTCTATCATACATATGACACTTCTATGACGATAGTTGTGAAAATCCCGGTATCATCATAGATGTGGTGGGCTCCTATTTCTATGACAAAAAATCATGACAGAAAATGGGCTTTTCGTCCTGGGCGGGCCGGAGACACAGCTGCATGACATTCTTTGGGCTGTCCATGACGGAAAAAACCGTGGTAGAAGAGAGGGCGAGGAAAATTTCGGGGAGTTCATAGTTACGGTGGGAGGTCGGGGGCCGAGCGATGCGCGTTTCTCTCGTACAGGTACGTGTGTGTGTGCGAGGCGTTGGCTCTAACTGAACCCGAGCGAGGCGTTGGGCTCTAACTGAACCCGAGCGATTGCACTGCAGGCTACGCGTTACTAAACCCGAGCGATCGATCGATGGCTGTTAACTGAACCCGATCGAGCGATTCCTTCGCTACTGCTGCTAACTGAA
This sequence comes from Triticum aestivum, assembly GCF_018294505.1. NCBI lineage: Eukaryota > Viridiplantae > Streptophyta > Magnoliopsida > Poales > Poaceae > Triticum > Triticum aestivum. Next base: position 496,415,314 of record NC_057802.1, on the reverse strand, counting down.
GCCGATCGATGCTGCCTTTGGGATGAACAGTGAGCGTTGCGGGGGGGGGGGGGTGGATGAACAGTGAGCGGTGGCGTTGCCTCTAGATGAACATGACCCCGTGGTGTGGTGGAGGGCTGGATGAACAGTAGACGGTGGAGGGGTGCCCGTGGAGGGGTGGTTGAACAGGACCCTGTGGTGTGGAGGGCTGGATGAACAGTAGACGCTGGAGGGGTGCTCGTGTAGGGGTGGTTGAACAGTAGCCGGTGGAGTAGCGCGCGGGGGAGGCTGGATGAACTGGAGCCCGTGGAGGCTGGAGGAGGTCGACGGTAGCCCGTGGAGGCTGGAGGAGGTCGACGGTGGAGATGAACAGTATCCCGTGGAGTCCCGTTTTGCGGTACGCCACACCCCTCCCGATGAACAGGACCCCCGTTTCGACCGTAGGAGGTCCGTTTCGTCCGTTTTGCGGTACGCCACACCCCTCCCGATCAACAGGACCCCCGTTTCGACCGTAGGAGGTCCGTTTCGTCCGTTTTGCGGTACGCCACACCCCTCCCGATCAACAGGACCCCCGTTTCTACCGTAGGAGGTTCGTTTCCTCCGTTTTGCGGTACGCCAGACCCCTCCCGATCAACAGGACCCCGTTCCGAACGTAGGAGGTCCGTTTCCTCCGTTGTCCAGTACGCCAGGCCTCGTTTCCGTCGCCTGTTCCGTCCAAGCGCTCCCGATTAACACGACCACGCATTCCGTTCCGACCCAGCCGGTTGGCTCCCACGCGTTCCGTTGCCTCCCCATGAACACGACGCATTCCGTTGCCTCCCCATGAACACGACGACGACGCTGTTTCTCCGTTCCGACCCAGCCATGTACACGAGCCCTGGTCGTACGTATGCGCGAGTAGGCGTTCGAGACCCCGCCCATATGTACACATACGTGGCCATATTTTCTTTCTTGCACCCTGGCCGTTGTACGTACGTGTACATGCTACGTGCGCGCCTCTACTACGACACGTGCGCGCCTCTACATCCACCAGTATATATGTACGTACACGTTCGCGAGCAGAATGACAACACTACGTACGCTTCGACCAAGTGGGTCCCGACTGTCAGGCACTTCCTTGCCTGCGAAGATGTAGCTGGTGGGTCCCAGCAGTCAGGGGGCGAATCGTTTTTTTTTGCCCGGACGCACTTCCTTGCGTGCGAATATGTAGCTGGTGGGTCCCTGCAGTCAGGGGCAAACAATTTTTTCGTGAAATACGGTGGCCCGTCCTGTGGGTCCCCGCTCTCAGGTGGAGGAATAATTATTTTGCACGTAATAAGGAGGCACTTCCTTGTTGCGGCCATGGACCCAGCTGTCAGCCTCTCCACATACAGTCCACGTCCGATGCAAGCCGTTGCTTGACCACGTTGACCACGCCGCGCCGAGAGCACCAGGGCGGTGGACGGCGGCGAGGCCTAGGAAGGGGACGACGCGGAGCCGGGGAAGACGCGACAGTGGATGCCCACGCGTAGAGGAGTACGAGGGTTCACTGGTTCACTGCGGTGTGAGGCTGCCGTCGCCGCAGAATAACAGGGGGTGTGGGTGAGTAGAGGGATGGCCTGGCCAGCGGTGGGAGTAGTAGGGGGCGGTGAGGCCTCTGCCGCATCGCATCCGGCCACGGGAGGCAGGAGCACGAGGAATGACCGACACTGGTTTGGGCGGCTGGAGCAAGAAGACCAGAGGTTGAAGAAGCACTACCGCCATTGGATGGACATCGTACAGTCACTGGAGCCAGAATCGTGCATATTGACTAAGTTGACAAAGCCCTCCGTCCCCGTCAACTTAGTAGGCCCACAAGTCAGCCTGCTACTATACTGGGTCCCAACTAACAGGGGGAGTATTCATTTTTTTTGTGCGTAATAAGTAGGCACTTCCTTGCGTGCGAAGATATAGCTGGTGGGTCCGAGCTATCAGCGGCGGTAACGTTTTTTTCACGAAATACAGAGGCCCTTTTGGTGGGTCCCTGATGTCAGGTGGAGGAATCATTATTTTGCGCGTAATAAGGAGGCATTTCCTTGCGTGCGGCCGTGGACCCAGCTGTCGGCCTCTCCACGTACAGTCCACTTCAGATACATGTCGGTCGTTGACCACGTTGACCAGGCCGTGCCGAGAGGACCAGGGCAGTGGACGACGGCGAGGCCTAGGAAGTGAACGACACGAAGGCAGGGAAGACTCGGCAGTTGTTTCCCACGCGGAGGGGAGTACGACTGTACGAGGGTTTACTGGTTCGTCTGCCGTCGCCGGAGAATAACAGTAGGTGTGGGTGAGTAGAGGGATGGCTAGGCCAGCGATGGGAGTATGGTGGGGCGGTGAGGCCTGGGCGGCAGCACTGCCGGCCGCGGGGAGGAGGGAGCAGGCAGTCCCGCCGGCGCTTGTTTGAGCGGCTGGAGCAGGAAGAGCAGAGATTGAAGAAGCACGACGGCCGTTCGATGGACATCCAACAGTCACTGCTTGTGCGTCAACCTTTTTTTTAGGAAAGCCTCAAATCTGTGGAAAACAGCATACAATCCATCTGCCATTATTTCTAATAATTTACAGCCCATTTGCTAATTCTTAAGGTTTTTTTGAAGCCCATATTCTTTTTGTTAGCATTATAGCCCATATTGTGGCCACGGTTAAAAAATTATAAGAAATTTTGCATATTTCGGTGCGGTTCGAACTGTTTTTAATCCTGAAATTTCGACTCACATTCAAACTGATTTTAAAAATAAATGTATATCAATATAAAATCCAACAAATTCTCCACGCATAAAAATTAATGTAATTTAAAATCTCGAAATGAAAAAAGATATTTGAAACTAATTGCCGGTTTGATGTGTTTTAAAAATGTACAACCCATTTCTCATTACTGATAGGCCATTTTCTCGGCCAGCCGAATGAAGCTCTCCTCGTCTTGAAAGATTTGCAGCCCAATAGGCCTGACAAAGCGACTTACTAGGCAAATCACAAAAAAACTGGGATGTGGCCGTGGACCCAGCTGTCAGCCTCTCCACGTACAGTACTCTTCCGATGGAAGTCGTTCGTTGACCACATTGACCATGCCGCGCCGAGAGCACCAAGGCGGTGGACGACGGCGAGGCCTAGGAAGGGGACGACGCGGAGTCGGGGAAGACGCGGCAGTGGATGCCCACGCGGAGAGGAGTATGAGGGTTCACTAGTTCGGCTGCGGCGTGAGGCTGCCGTCGCCGCAGAATAACAGGGGGAGTGGGTGACTAGAGGGATACCCTGGGCCAGCGGTGGGAGTAGTAGGGGGCGGTGAGGCCTCCGCGGCATCACAGCCTGCCACGAGAGGCAGGAGCACGCGGCACGACCGGCGCTGCTTTGGGCGGCTGGAGCAAGAAGACCAGAGGTTGAAGAAGCACTATGGCCGTTGGATGGACATCGTACGGTCACTCGAGCTAGAATCGTTCATATTGACTAAGTTGACAAAGCCCTCCGTCCTCATCAACTTAGTAGGCCCACAAGTCATCCACCCACTATGGTGGGTCCCAGCTAGCAGGGGGTATTCGTTTTTTGGTGCGTAATAAGGAGGCACTTCCTTGCGTGCGAAGATATAGCTGGTGGGTCCGACCTGTCAGCGGGGGGAACATTTTTTTCGCGAAATACAGAAGCCCTTCCCATGTACAGTGCACGTACAGTGCGTAATAAGGAGGAACTTTCCTTGCGTGCGACCATTGACCTCGTGGGTCCCAGCCGTCAGGCTCTCCACGTACAGTCCTCTTCCGATGACTCTCGTATGTTGACCACGCCGCGCCGAGCGCACCGAGGCGGTGGACGACGGCGAGGCCCCAGACTGGAACGACCCGGAGATGGGGAAGACACGACAGTGGAGTCGCAGACGGAGAGGAGTGGGAAACTTGACTGGTTCAGGTGCGGGGTGGGCCTACACTCGGCAGAGAGTAACAGGAGGTGTGGAGTGGAGGGATGGCCTGGCCATCGGCGGGGTAGCGTTTCGCTGAGCAGCGCAAAACAACGCAGCTGGACGCCGAAGGCTGGAGCAGGCGGTTCCGGCAGCGCTGGGGGAAGAAGACGAGAGATTGAAGAAGAATGCCGGCCGTTGGATGTAAATCCAACGCCTTCTTAAGCTTCGACCTACTGGCCCACATGTCAGCCAGTCCATTTGTTTTTTAGTCCATTTGGTGGGCTCGGTGAAACAATGATGTAGCATCTATGCAGCCCGTTTAAATCCCATTTGCATTCCCATCTGTTGACCTTGCTGGGTGAGAATATCATGTTGGGCTAGAGCGGAGAAATGTTATAAAAACATAAACACATGATTGCACGTCAGTAAAATCTTTGCAAGCTTATGTACGCAATCACTAGGAGTTAACTTGCCAAGTTATATATAAACAATTATTATTATTATTTTGTAAGAACTTTCAACTTACGAAATAAAATATCATTTTAATTTGATGAGTTAATAGTACGTGAGGTATTATTATTTTTTAGGCTAGACGTGGGACAGTTGAGTTGGTTCTAGGGGAAAGTACTGGGAGAAAACTCAGTTTACATCGAAAAAGAAAGTGGGAGAAAATTCAGAGACCTGCTGGGTCCACCTGAGGAGGGGAATATGTTGGGACGAAGGAGATTCAAAGCACGGCAGCCGAGTGAACTAGTTTTTTTTATGGACAAGTGAACTAGTTTACATACATAAGCAAATAGCCACTAAAAAAGCAATCAGGTTAATGGGTTCTTAAAAGAAATAATTCGGACAAAACAGATAATTACGACACATAGGCTAATGCATGAAACACTCAGATGATAAAGGTGCTTATAAACAGATAAAGTACAACATCTAGACCTTCCTGGCACGCTTGATCATGACGCTGCGGCTGTCCGTGTACTCGTCGGTTACGGGAAGTAGACACGCCCTCATGTCCAAGATCTGCTTGTACATGTCGTAGCATGCATATGCGTCCTTGGCCGCGTAGGTTATGTAGGCTAGATTCAGAGGTACCTCCCACGTGTTCAGCTCGTCTTCTTTCATGTTGGCGTATCAGGGGTCGATGATGGTCTCAGCGAGGTCAACCACGGAGTCCTTCTCCTGCCCGTTGCTGATGATCTTGTATTGCTTCTAGATGTCGACAAGCTTGTTGCACAAGATGGCCGAATCGTCGCGTTCTTCCTTCTCTCCACAGTAGCGAAGGTGCAGTCGGCGCTGCCGATGAAACGGGCGAATGCTCCAGAACCTGGTACAGCCATAGAACTGAGGCGAGGCAGAGCTTCACCGAGTCCGTATCGTTGGTGTACATCACATTCAACTTGGTGCAGCCATAGGACTGAACGGCGAACTCAAAGGGGAACTCTTTGCTGAAGTCCATATCCAGCAGGCTCACCCCTCGGATCGCCATTGGAGTCTCTTCGAGTGAACGAGTGTGTAGGCGGCGGCAGCAATTCGTTTTTCAGCTCTTGGGGAACCAGATTCAACAGTAAGCTGATTGTGTATAGGCGACAACAGTTACTACCCCTCCCTCGTCCGCTGCACGCCTGGCAGAAGATGCACCCCCGGCCACACGTCGGTTCACGAGCGGGTCTGTGTTGGTACTGTAATAACAGGAGTTAGTGGTCACTTTACTTAAATTTAATTAGCTTTAATAGAAATTTATACTTAAAACAAGCAATGCATTCGCTCGTTCTATCAGTGCCACATGATCAACATGCACAACAATTAGAATTATTATTCTCAGGACGCACACGATCAACACATTTGTCGCACTTTCACAAAGATAATACTACCAAGTTTGAACTGTTTGTTATGCTTGTTGTCCTCTGCATCATCATGCCGTGTTTCCCAGCTTGCAAGATTCAGAACCAACAAATAAGCTCCAAATAATAAGTACAACAAAGATGCCTACACATCTCATTGATTCCCAGCTTGCAAGATTCAGAACCAACAAATAAGATCCAAATAATAAGTACAACAAAGATGCCTACACATCTCATTGATTCCCAGCTTGCAAGATTCAGAACCAACAAATAAGATTCAAATAATAAGTACAACAAAGATGCCTACACATCTCACTGATTCCCAGCTTGCAAGATTCAGAACCAACCCATTAGAGCCTTTTGATAAAGTGAATATCGGGATTAATCCATCTTGGCTAGCCATGTCATACAATCGAAGAACTTGGCGAATGCTCTTGACCGTCACAACATCTGTAGTTGAGTATTCCTGTTTGCACAACGCAGATAATAAAGAGCATGATTACTATAATACTGGCACTAGTGGAAGTCAACCTGCAGCTCCACTCGATGATTCAATTCATGCCACTTTTTCTGCAGTTCACCTGAAATGAAGCAAAGATTGCATCATTCAGCTACGGCCCATCTTGCAAAGGCTAATAACATGTTGCACGAGATTACCAGCAGAATTTGACAGAGATTTTCGAAACTCCAATCACCATTTTGTGCAGTCCCACCAAAATTAAGAGATGTTGCCCATGTAACATTTTAGTTGAACTGCACAAGACACTCATTCCAAAAAAGTGTTTTGTGCAGTTCACCAAATGGTCACAATAGCAACAAGGTGAAATGGATATCCCTATTTGCACAAAAAGATAGAAAGTAAACAGTTGCTGGTCAATAAGAATATACGAAACATATACCAAATGAAAAGAAGCATCTTAATTATGTTCATGGCAATCACGCAAGGACAGTAGAAATTTTAAAATGTCAGCAATGCTTCATGTTACCAGAAGCATTACGATCAACAATGAGATTCCTCAAATATGGGATTACTTTAATGGTGGCATTGGTTGTTTACCAGACACAGTAAACCAACAGCAGCTAAAGAGTTGGTTTAAGGGCATGGGACCGTGGGGACACCAGGACACTCAGCAGCGTAAAGGAGCAACTTACTTATCATACTAGGGAAAACAGCAGGAGTGCCATTTGTAACACTGTTTAATTGCATCTTATCACTGGAGGCATTAGATTAACAATAACACTGGTTAGACATGTCCCTAAGGTAATAGTGTGATCGCTTCATTTTACATGCGCCCTTACATTAATAACAACAAAAGGTTGTTATAAGGACATGCGACAGTGGACGCATCAGCACAATGTACCTACAAGGAGGCATAAAGTGGTGATGCTGAGTTTGTTCATGCTATGTGAGGGCAGCAAACCTAATCCTGGAGACCTTTTACTATGTGAGGGCAGCAAATCTAGTCCTGGAGACCTTTTACTATGTGAGGGCAGCAAATCTAATCCTGGAGACCTTTTACTATGTGAGGGCAGCAAATCTAATCCTGGAGACCTTTTACTATGTGAGGGAAGCAAATCTAAT